>NC_069499.1:695474697-695704697 GCF_027579735.1 Bombina bombina | reverse complement strand
GCTTCAAAACACAAAATCAGAGCTTTAATATACAGAAATAAACCTTAAAAAGCTAATTTTCATACATTTTTTACTCTGCAGTTGGTAAAAAAAGCAATTGTAAACACATTAAGGGAAAACTATTTTACAGTATACTGTCCCTTTAAGCTAGAAATTGATTAGGAGAGAAGAAAAAATCACATACAAAAAAAAGTTTAGATTTTTAGCCAGCTCTGCTCCCTCTGCTGCTATGCCCCCCCCCCCCCAGCACTCGGGGCCCAGTGCCACTTCACCAGCTGCACCTGCAGTAATTCCGTCCCTGCATGTAAGGCCTCTTCAAATACTTATTAATTATATTTATGATTGTCTATCACACTACCTTAGAAAAGCTTGTCAAATGATTTATCTACAAAAATCCACATAAACTTTAAAGGTACATTTTGTAGAAAAATCATTAGATAAAAAATTCTATAGGATTGTTATCAACCCCATATTGTTTTCACCAGTAGCTACACTTATTTTTTTTCTGAAACTTTTCTACAGAAGCTGATTAAAGGGGCAGTCTATTCAAAATTAAACCTCCATGATTCAGATAGGGCATGCAATTATAAATAATTTTCTAATTTATTTTAATCATAAAATTTGCTTTGTTCTCTTGTTATTATTTGTTGAAATCTAAACCTAGGTACGCTTATATGCTAATTTCTAAGCCCTTGAAGGCCGCCTCTTATCTCTGTGCATTTTGGCAATTGTTCACAGCTAGACAGCGCTAGTTCATGTGTGTCATCTAGATAACATTGTGCTTACTCTCGTGGAGTTATTTATGAGTCAACACTGATTGGATAAAATGCATGTCTGTAAATAGCCCTTAGATAAGGGTCTGCAGAGACTTAGATACAAGGTAATCATAGAGGTAAAAAGTATATTAATATAAGCGTGTTGGTCATGCATTAATGGGAAATAGATAATAAAAGGATTATCTATCTTTTTATACCATACAAATTCTGCAGCAGTCTCTCCCTTTAACCATTAATACTTTACAGTATGCAAATAGAAAGGGTGGCTCAAGCCATTAAAATGTGTGTGCTGGGGGGTACTTGTGAGGTAAGTCATTCAATTCAAACCCTCATGTTTTTTTATTATTATTATTTATTTATTTTAACCCCCTTCTCCCTCCTTTACCTCTCTCCTTGCCCTGTTTAGAGTCCTGGCATGTATACACTGTATACACTGTCCAAATTCCAAGCAGCTGGCTCCTGTGAGATTGGGAGGTGCAACAGTAACAAACTGAGGTGCATAATAACTCCCAGCCCCCTGTAAAATTGTCATTTAAAGCATTGATGATTAATGAAACTAAATCTGAACAGCTGCCGAGTTTAAAAAAAGCATAAAACAGGTTTCAGCAGAAATAAATGAACATGTGACATAAGATAGCCTCCCAATATATTAATGATAATGAGATGACATTTGTTTCTGCTTATTACTCAATAATTCAATTACACTATTTCTTCAATTATATCTGAGGCCTTAGCCCTTCATTTATTCTTGCTTTTTCCTCATGCTGGGAATGTTTCTGTGGTAATCAAACTGCATAGCTTCTGTGTGCAATCATTAACACAATCAGATGAAATCATCCAATAAAAATGATGAGAAAACAAATTCAAATAATACCAAAAAGTCATCTTGTATTTGTTTCCTCCACCCCCAGATGCATCCGGCCTGGAAACAATTGGTTCAGTAATAATCAGATTTGTGTGGAGAGAGCTGGGAAAGCGAAGCTTTGGATATGGAGTCACAGTCAGTCACAATCTGTATATTGGCACCAAGCATATAGAAACTGCATTTCTTAGCCTTTCTCTTGTAAAGCTTTCTTTCATAACTAGTGGCTCTGTAAAGCAATGAAGAGAAAGAAAAAAAAAACCCTGCCTTGTCTGCATTCAATCTCTTTGCTTTCTTATATTCTAATGTTTCTCAAAGGTTCTGAAATTCTCAGCCTTGTCAATATTTTTCTTCCACTTTGAATCTTACATTTTTATTAATACTGAACACTTCTTGCATCAGGTTTTACCTGGAATTATTTACAGTAGACGTTGATATCTTTCAAGCAGCTCCTAGCATGGGTTCAGTAAAGTCTGTTATTAAATGGTTAATAGTGGTACCACTGAGATTCTATAATCATGATCTAGCCAAAGCACTGAGGATGTTGTATAATGCTATCATAATTGTGTCTATTTTACAAGAGCAAGAGCACATATCTTCCCAGTGGTCCCATTAGTGGTCAGAGTTGTGCATTTACTTTGTGGGGGAAAAATGTCAATCAATGTCCTCTGCCTGATCCTTCTCATTGGAGGCTGCATGAAGGTCACACGGGGGCATTAGCACTGTCTCGGAATGTGGGAGAAATTAACCCTGTTATTGGCCAGAGCTGAAATCAGACATTAAAGGGTAAAGCATATTATTAATATAGATATGACTCTATAAAAAGCTTTTTTTTCCCTTACAACCAGCAGCTGGTAACAAACTCTAATGTCAGCATTTAACAAGCAGTTTTCAGGTTTAGAGGATGCTGACAGCAATAGCCCCTGTGTACTGACCATTAAGTTGTTAAAGGCTGTTAATGGAAAAAATACATGCAATGCAACCTTGCATTACAAACACATGCACTAAATACAAAAATCATGAAATCAGTTATTACAGCATCTTCTAAACTTACTGTAGCCCCCCCCCCCCCAAAAAAAAAAACAAAAAAACAAAAACAAAAAAAAACAATTTTAAACAGATCATCGTTCTGTCCATTTGAATAAAAAATATATAACCTTATTCTGTCAAAAATGTTTCTATACTTGTTAAATTTTAATCTGCATTTCATTAACTTGGTCCACATTCAGCGATTTTTTTTAAAAAATTACAAAACAGTTAAACAGGGGTGGTAGGGTTGCAACAGAACCCCCCCCCCCCCCCCTATATTTTACTGATATGAAAGAGGTATTGCACACACAAGGGTGCATGGGGGGTGGTGGTGCTTGTTCAGCCACTGTGCTCTTTAACTAGGAGACAGGATCTAAGCATTACAATGAGTTTTTACACTCCCTTTCCCCTAATGAAAGGGTCTGCTCGGATTTTGGTCTTTACAGGGGAGAGTCACAACGTGCTTGCCCAGCTCCCCCAGCAACAAATACTCGCGGCGTGACGTCACCCCTTTTGGTGAGAGGGAGCCTGCAGAGCACAAACCTTAACAGAAACCCCACTCATAGCAAAGCAGGGAAGGCAAACAGTGCCGCTCTGCCCCAGCAGCTCCTCCCTGCCAGAGTCTCCGCACTCCCCCCCCCCCCCCTCACACCCCACTTCTCCAACTTCTGCCCTGCGTCCGCTCCGTTTTATATCCATTTACAGCTTCTCCATGAAGATCAGTGCAAAGAGATGGGATTTTATGCCTTGAAATGCAAACCTGCATAGGTCCTGAAAGGAACGAGCTCCTCATGCTCTCCTGATGTGTGAGTATCACAGCTCAGCACTGATAGAAATGATGGTAATAAATAAGAGTTTTCTATTATTTATTATTTTGAATAAAATAATTGCTAAAGGATTATAGTGTCATTCTTCTTGTAAGGTATTTGCATATATATATATTAGTAGTACAACATTAATTTAAATGAGATGTTTTCGATCTTTGCCTTTAGGTTTACAAACGTAGGTACCAGATCTGGGATCTGCGGAATGTAAAGATGCTGAACGGAGCTTTGTTGCTAAGTATTATATCAGTGGCTGGGATCTTAAAGACAGAGAGTCGTAAAACCGCCAAAGACATATGCAAGATCCGCTGTTTATGCGAAGAGAAGGAGAACGTGCTTAATATTAATTGTGAGAATAAAGGATTTACCAGCGTTAGTTTGCTTCTCCCTCCACAGTCCAGAATATACCAGCTTTTCCTTAATGGCAATTTACTGAGCAGGCTATACCCAAATGAGTTTGTCAATTACTCCAATGCAGTGACTCTTCATCTGGGGAACAACGAACTACAGGATATCAAAACTGGTGCCTTTAATGGCTTAAAAACTCTGAAACGTTTGCATCTAAATAATAATAAATTGGAAATGTTAAAAGAGGAAACTTTTCAGGGCCTGGAAAATCTTGAATATCTTCAAGCAGATTATAATTTCATCAGTGTTATTGAAGCTGGAGCTTTCAGTAAACTCAATAAATTAAAAGTGCTGATTCTTAATGATAATCTTCTCCTGTCTCTTCCAAATAACGTGTTTCGTTTTGTGCTGTTAACTCATTTGGATCTGCGAGGCAATAGGCTTAAAATGTTGCCCTTTGCTGGTGTCCTTGAACACATAGGAGGCATTATGGAAATACAGCTGGAGGAAAATCCTTGGAATTGCACCTGTGATCTGATCCCACTCAAAGCCTGGTTAGATACCATTACTGTGTTTGTGGGAGAGATTGTATGTGAAACCCCTTTTAGGCTGCATGGCAAAGATGTCACACAACTGACCAAGCAAGATCTATGTCCCAGAAAGAGTGCCAGTGATACAAATCAGAGATCTGCACACCCAGCATTTTCAGACCCTCGTATACAGAGGCAACCTCCTACATATAACCCAGCTGTCACCCCAACTAGAGCCCCCAAAGCCAGCAGACCCCCTAAAACCAGAAATAGACCCACCCCAAGGGTTACGGTCTCCAAAGACAGGCAGATATTTGGGCCCATTATGGTTTATCAGACAAAATCTCCAGTCCCTTTGACTTGTCCTGATGCCTGTGTGTGCACATCGCAGAACTCTGATAGTGGCTTGAATGTTAATTGCCAAGAAAGAAAAATTAGTAACATTTCCGATCTTCAGCCTAAACCTAGCAACCCAAGGAAGCTGTACTTGACAGGTAACTATTTACAAATTGTTTATAAAAATGATCTTCAAGAATTTAGTTCACTTGATCTGTTACATTTAGGTAATAATCGAATAGCAATTATACAGGAAGGTGCCTTTTCTAACCTCACAAGTTTACGCAGACTTTATCTTAATGGCAATTACCTTGAAATATTGTATCCTTCCATGTTTGATGGTTTGTACAGTTTACAGTATCTTTACCTAGAGTACAATGTAATTAAGGATATTTTGCCACACACATTTGACGCTCTTAGCAACCTCCAACTCCTGTTTCTCAACAATAACTTATTAAGATCACTTCCTAACAATGTATTTAAAGGAACAGCTCTGACAAGACTGAACCTGAGAAACAATCACTTCTCATATCTGCCAGTTAAAGGGGTACTGGACCAGCTAACTGCTTATATACAGATTGATCTCCAGGAAAATCCATGGGATTGCACATGTGATATATTAAGGCTAAAAGACTGGATAGAGCAATCTAGTTCCACTGTGGTTGTTCAGGAGGTGACATGTGAATCACCAGTTAAGCATGCGGGGGAGCATTTAAGGTTAATAGCAAAGGAAGCTATTTGTCCAGAATATCCTAATTTTTCTGATGCCAATCTTCTGTCATTTAATCACAAAACTTACACAGTACATCCACTTAGTGTCTCCCCAAGTCCTTATACTGAGCTACACACTGAAGTCCCTCTCTCTGTGTTAATTTTGGGACTGCTGGTAGTTTTCATCCTCTCTGTTTGCTTTGGGGCTGGATTATTTGTCTTTGTTTTGAAAAGACGAAAAGGAGTGCAGAGTGTCCCAAGCAGCAGTGCTAACAATTTAGATATTAGTTCCTTTCAACTCCAGTATGGGTCATATAACCCAGGCTCTAACGAGAAAACTGAGGCTCATGTGTACAATTACATTCCTCCACCTGTTGGGCAAATGTGTCAAAATCCAATTTACATGCAGAAAGAAGGGGATCCAGTTGCTTACTACAGGAACCTTCAAGAATTTAGTTATAGTAAACTGGATCATAAAAAAGATGACCCAACTACCATTGCCTACACAATAAGCACAACTGAACTGTTAGAAAAGCAACCATCAGCAGAGTCTGAAATCTTGTATCAGAACATTGCAGAACGTGTAAAGGAACTTCCAAGCGGTGGAGTGGTTCATTATAACTTTTGCACCTTGCCCAAGAGGCAGTTAATGCCTGCATATGAATCAAGGCGTCAGAACCAGGACAGGATTAATAAAACTGTTTTATATGGTACACCCAGAAAGTATTTTGCAGAACAATCAAAACATGAGCACCTCTTGCTCCAAGGAAAATTGCAATCAGAGCCTGATTACCTCGAGGTTCTCGAAAAGCAAACAGCAATAAGTCAGCTGTAGGCAAAATTTGGGAACATATTTGCTTCAAGCCAGTTGTTTATTTGAAGTATCAGAAGCAATTGTGCATAACCTGTATATTTGTTTTTATCTACACAGGTACAGATTCATTGCAATACCCTTGGATTTGGGGGACTAAGTATATATTTTTTTTCTTACCATTATCTTTAAATTATTTCTTTTCCTTTTATTTCTAGAAAGTCTCTGATAAGTGAACATTTCTAGTGTGATTTATGTTGTTTTTCTTTCCCCTTTCAAATAAGGGCAACTATTTTTACCTTGTTATAAAAAAAAAATAGTAGAAGGTTTTAGTGAATTGAAGATTTTCATGTAAATAATATGCTGTTTTAAATCAATTACCAACTGCTGCCACTGGGCGTCACTTTTTCCAGCTAAAAGTGCATTTGCACTTTAAATAATTGTTGCTTCTAGCTTTGATACATGGGGCATATTTTACTGTGCAGAAAAAAAAAGCATCCAAAGTAAGAGGAATCAGAATTTGTTATTTGTATCACACAGAGACAAAGTGTTTTATCTGTAAGACATTTAAAGATTTTGTTTGGATTTTAAAACATTCTGTTATCGTAGGTTTCCTTTATTAAAGTTGTAAATAAATTTATAGTTATTTAGAAATTAATTACCTTCTTCCTTATTTGGAAGTAACTATTTCTATAACAGTGCAATTGATTGGACAGTTTATATATATATATATATATATATATATATATATATATATATATATATATATATATATATATATATATATATACACACATATATATATATATAAACTCAGTTATAATTATTGCTTAATTCCTTTCATTTTATTTCAATTCTAATATAAGCTAATTGTTTTAAGACTATTTTCCTAATTAAAAGAAAGCTAAAAACTGATTATATTTTTGTGTATTAAATTTATATATTTTTGTATATTTATAAAAAAACATCTGATTCAAATGGGGTAGATATTTTGAGTAACTGAGATGACAATGTGACTCTTGCAAACATATTGTTTAAAATAGGACCTTGCTAAGATTTTTTTTGGAAGTTACTAACATTATTAATCACATTTGATGTCAGTGAAGATAGGTTGCACATATAAAATTACCATTCTATTTAGACCATAGAAAACATTTTAAAAATTGCATATACATCATAATAAAATATTAAGTTTAATATTTGAACTTAAGCAGTAAGTAATCATTTTTTATTCTATACATAATTGCTTGAATTAAACAAACAAGCTTTATTTACAACAAAAACAGTTTTGTTTTCCCTCTATTGTAAATCCTTATGCAACTGGGATGGTGATCTGCATATAAAGTAGGCCATGCTTTTCAAATCTTCTCTAAAGCAATTGATAGAGTCTCAAAGAAGCACAGTGTTTCCTTTTCATAAATAGGTTACTGCACATAATAATCCTTTATTATCATGCAGAGATTGAAGTGGATACTGCAGAATGTTTTTGAAGAATTTTTATAAGTTATAACCTATCTGCATATTTAAAAATTATGTTGCAAAAAACAATTTCATACTGAATCATAAAACATGGTTCTTGATTCCCATGGATGAATGTATTGATAAGCAAAGAATATGCACATTCATTAATAATGAGAAAAACATACTTCTCATAGAAAGCAGAACATTTTAAAGCAAATATCATATTCCAATAACTGTTGATTATTATCTTGTTATATTGTTGCATAGTTGCAACAATATAATGCACTAAATAATTTAGCCAAATCCTGAATGTAGCGATTGTGCTTTCCATTTAACCCATTTAACTTAATAAAATCTAGGTAAATGTTTGAATTTATTAAACCAAATTGTTTTAAGAATTCTGAATAACTCAATCAATATGGTATTTTAGTAAATTCAGAGGTGTCAGGTTTTATCACAATTTTGCATGAATCTTTTTGTGTTATGCTGAAAGTACATTCTTAAGTTAAAATATATAGTTACATATGTAATCCTTGTGCCAAAGTGCAGTAAGTATGTTGCATTTGACATTACTGTGGATTTTAATCACCATATTTATAGGTAACATAACTTTAGTTAATCATTGGAATTTTTTTTATATTATTATTATTATTACTTGTCTTTAAACCATAACAACTGTAAAATATTTTAGACCAGGGTTTGTGGTTCTTATTGTGCAATTTCCTGAACATATTTTATTTGAGAATACTATATTAACTTTAATGAATTATTACTTTAAACATAACATTTAGGAGCTATGCGCTAGTATATTAAACATTTTTTTTTTCAATCTTTAAAAGATGAAATACCTTAAGTTAAATAATTATAAATAATAATAACATGCTTTACATAAACAAAGCTAGCAACATTAATTTCTCCCATGAGGCATGCTCATACTCTTCATACACACACAGACACATATATACACACACACTCACAGAAACACACACCTTGATATAATTATATTAATCAGATATATAACTCCATGTGTGAGTGTGTGTATACATAATTAGACATAAGTACAGTACATATATATATATATATATATATATATATATATATATATATATATATATATATACAAAAATAAATGTGTTTGTGAATATAAGCATGTTAATTGATGTATGTGGGTATTGAAAACAATATATGCTATGTGTCCTCATAACAAAAATATGCAGGAACAGTAGCAGCATTGTTGGTAATCAGGATACAATAGCTAATTTCCACACAAGTATATAGTACTCATACTAAGAATAAATAATGATGTAAAATGCTAATTGGATTTATCTAATGTTTATGAGTTAGATTTTAACATACAGAATACCACTAAATATCTTTAATTATCTAGAATTCACAAAGAAAAAACATAATAAAACACAAAAAACAAAGAATTTAAGCAAGTAATATTTATAAAGACATGCTATGAACACAATGCTATGTTATCAGCCCCTAAAACACAGATCTATATTTATTTATTTTTAATATAAAATGAATAGACTTTTATTCCACTAGTATATTCAACTCAGCAATCATTTAGTGTGAACTTGTGTGAATAATCTTTGGTGTATTCAAAACTACATACAGTTTGATGTACTGTTTGTTTAACAAATAGAATCTGTTTTCTTCAAATTCACCTTACAATTTAGTTTTGCAACACAGTAATGGAGAACCAAAGCTGCTCAGTTTGGACGTGTTTCATTTGTTCTTTAATCACATTGTAACATCTCTAGTAGTGATTTTGTTTAATAGGTAACAAAAAAATAGATAATCTTGATGTATGTTTCTTATTTTTTCCACATCTTAAAAGTATGTGATTCATTTTCATTAAACTTAAAGTGAAGGTCAATTTTCATCAATGAGTGTCCGGTTTTTAAAATATTTTTAAAAACAGGGGCATTTTCATTGATGAAAATTTACATTGCACTGGATTTGAAGAAATACTTACCTTTTACTTCTGCAAAACCGGATCGCTGACGTCAGAAATGACGAAAACCGGCTTCCTCCAATCATGGCTTGCACCCCAGAGCGTCCAGCTCGTGATGCCTGGCTGTGATTGGAGGAAGCCAGTTTCGTCATTGCTGTGGTCTACAGCAGGAAGAAGAAGGAGGGGGATCGTCGATCCGGCTTTGCAGGAGTAAAAGGTAAGTATTTCTACAAATCCAGTGCAATGTTAATTTTCATCAATGAAAGTGCCCCTGTTTTTAAAAGTATTTTTAAAAACCGGGCACTCATTGATGAAAATTGACCTTCACTTTAAATCTATGCCCCCTTAGCATAATATAGTAAATTAAAATACATTTTAATATGCTATGACTAGTCATGTGGTCTGTGGTCTATTCAATTATAAAAAACCAACCCCATAATACAACCCTTATGTTTATTATTATGATTACCATTATTATTAATGTAATTAATATTTATTGTATGCCCCCTTAGTATAATATAGTAAATTAAAATACATTTCAATATGCTATGACTAGTCATGTGGCCTGTGGTCTATTCAATTATAAAAAACAACCCCATAATACAACCCTTAGGTTTATTATTATGATTACCATTATTATTAATGTAATTAATATTTAATTTATGCCCCCTTAGTATAATATAGTAAATTAAAATACATTTTAATATGCTATGACTAGTCATGAGGCCTGTGGTTTATTCAATTATAAAAAAACAACAACCCCATAATTGAACCCTTAGGTTTATTATTATGATTACCATTATTATTATTATTAATAATAAAAATAAGATTAAATTATAATACAAAGTTAAAAAGATATATATTGCTGAAATTACAATTTCAGCAACATTTTTTAAAATAGATTAAAATTGTTGTATTCATTATTTAATTGCATTACCTAAACATTTAAACCATAATAAGTGATATTTGCGCTCAACTTAGTAATACCAGTGCACGCAAATGTGCGCTGGTATTACAAGTGAGGTGCGATGCAAACTCAACCTCGTGTTCGCACTGCACAGAAGCATTGTGATTATGAGATCACACTTCCTTAGGCTCCAAAGGCATGAGAACTAGCATAGCGAAGGGGTTAAATCATGCAGCGATGGGCAGCAAAATATATATATATATATATATATATGAATTTACATATTAACTTATAAAATATATGTATGTAAGCATATACATATATATTTAATGAAACACAAAGTCCCAATAGACAGCAATGTAAAGGAACTTGTCAGTTCTGTTTTTTTATAACACCCCACTCCCGCCAACTTTAGCCCCCAAATTACTGCTTAGTGCAGTTTAAAAAAAGAACAACAAAAACAGCTGGGTTTATTTTTTTTTATTATTTTTTTTTTAAAGGACCTCACATGTTATTTTGGGGGCAATAGGGGGACATTTAAAAAATTAACTTGAGGTCTGACCTGAGGTTATTTTTTTTTTAGCGCTAATTGCTACCGCAAGCCCACTTGGCTGGTTATTATCATGCACCCGTAAACGGGCAAATATGCCCATTTGTTGGTGCGCAATAAATAAGCGCTCCATTTCTAATCTAGCCCAATATGAATTTAGTGGTAGATTGTGTTAATGCGTTTTTAATTGATTAAACATTATTATGTGAGGGCTGTAGATTGCCAGATCTTTGTGTTGTACTTTGTTTTTGTGCTCTCTAGTTACTACTTAGAAAATGACTTAGACATCCTGGATTTGGCAGCTTAATGGGGCAGCTGTTGTTTTTGGATAGAGACAATGCCAACGTGCACTGGAAAAGCTCAGTTTTTGGGGTTTTTTTGGGTTGTTTTTTTCACCAAAGATCAGTTTAAGCCTTTAGCTGAATTTTAACCTGAGAATGTGTAATATGAATTACATGGGGATTTTCAGGATTACAGTATTGAGACATTAATCTACAGTAGCAAACAGTAGCTATTTGCACAATCTGCAAAAGATAATGAGGTTATAAAAGCAAACTTTTAACCTTTTTTTTTTTTTTACATCAGAAAAGCTTTTACTATAATTTTTTAACACATTTATAAATGATAATTTAGCAGCAACATGTGGAAACAAAAGCATAAAAAGTAATGTTCCAAGTACGTAAGAAAATAAGTATCAATTAAAAAATGATCTACATTTTAAAGTAACTTTACGTGTTTCTGTCAGATGAATTCTCTTGGGTTTATCAAGAAGTCACAAGTAGTTTCACACAATATCTATAATTCATAGATTTATATACCCTTAATGTTGAAAAGTTCATTTTCATTCAATTTCAAGGACAAAACATCCTTTACCATAGAGATCCTCTTTTGTATAGGAAGCTAAAATGTTATGACTGAATTCTTTTATTCTAGTCTAAGAAATGTAAAGAAAGCTGATTCACTAGTGTGTACCAAATGAAGCCAAATTACTTTTCACTTGCAATTATATCACTACTAATTGGGAAATATATGAGACATGGAATTAGCTGCAACAAAGCTATATTTATAACAAAAAAATTGGCTTTAGTCTTAAAGGGAGATTAAACCCAACATTTTTCTTTCATGAATCAGATGGATCAAACCATTTTTAACAATTTTCCAATCTGCTACTGTTATCTAATTTGCTTCATTCTTTTGGTATCCTTTGTTAAAGGAGCAGTGATGCACTACTGGGAGCTATCTAAAAGCCAATGACAAGAGGCATTCATGTGCAGACACCATTCAGTAGCTTCTGAGACTACCTAGGTAATCTTTTCAACAAATGATACAAAGAAAACAAAACAAATAGATAATTGACATAAATTGGAAAGTTATTTAAAAATGCATACTCTGTCTGAATCATGAATGGAAAAAAATGTGGGTTTCATGTCCCTTTAAGAGAGATGCTATGCAGACAACATATTATTACCTTCTATATCAAAAAAGGTAAAACGGTGCTTACATGGTTGATCACTCAAGACTTTTTTTTAAAAAAGTAACAATATCGACTTTGACATCAGTCTTAACAGTGGTACATGATTCAAATTTGTGCATTAACTTTTTTATACAGGAATTTATTCTATTAAGTATAGAGTTGTTTAATATTCTCATTTAAGTATGTAATAAACCTATAACTTTTGAAAAGACCCATGCTAATAATCTATAATGTCTCTACCACAATAAAGGTTAGAATTTACAATATTTTTCTCTAAACAGAAAATATATCTGTGCCACAATATCAGTTTTTGAGCAATGAGAAAAAGTCACTTTCCTATAAGGAAGCCGCTGTCAGCTTCAATCTCTTCCAAGACTGTAACAAAAAATCTGTTTGTAGTGGCGGCACCGACCTCCCAAAGACATTTGTTAAAACTCACTTTCACGTTGAGATCCACAAAGCACACTGTGCCTCAAAAATGTATAATCACAATAGCGAAACCCTTTTAAAAGGATGTTAAAAAGTCTGCTTCAATGTTGTAATAAAAAAGCACTAGGCAGCGAGTTTTACCTGTTTTTGTATTGTTTAAAAAGATAGATAATCCCTTTACAACACATTCCCCAGCTTTGCACAACCAACATTGTTATATTTATACAGTTTATAACATATAAGCCCCTGTAGGCTGTCTCTTATCTCAGTGCATGTTATAAGCTTTCACAACCAGGCAGTACTAGTTCAAGTTTGCCATATAGATAACATTGTGCTCAGTCTCATGGAGCTATGCAGGAGCCAGCAATAATTGGCTAAAATGCAACTTTGTAAAAAAAACACTAAGATAAGGGAGCAGCCCGCAGAGGCTTAGATACAAGATAATCACAGAGGTAAAAAGTATATTAATATAACCGTGTTGGTTATGCAAAACTGGGGATTGGGTAATAAAGGGATTATCTATATTTTTGAACAATTTTCTAGTAGACTGTCCCTTTAACTTCTTTTGTGCTGGTACCATTACTTTCTTTCATAGACCTACGAAGAGGCTGAGACCTCTGCAGGAAGTAATTTATAGTTTGATGTCATGAAACTTCCAAAGACACATTAGCTGTGTTAGCATTTAGATAATGTTAGAGACATTGGCCCCTATTTAAGAAAGTCTGGTGGACCTGATCCGAGAGTGCGGATCAGGTCTGCCAGACCTCGCTGAATACGGAGAGCAATACGCTTGCCATATTCAGCATTGCACCAGCAGCTCACAAGAGCTGCTGGTGCAACGCCGCCCCCTGCAGACTTGCCACCAGCAGGGGGTGTCAATCAACCCGATCATACTCGATCGGGTTGATTTCCGGCGATGTCTGTCCGCCTGCTCTGAGCAGGCGGACAGGTTATGGAGCAGCGGTCTTTGTGACCGCTGCTTCATAACTGCTGTTTCTGGCGAGCCTGCAGGCTTGCCAGAAACACGGGGCATCAAGCTCCATAAGGATCTTGATAGATAGGCCCCATTAAGTCTGCTTTGCTCATGTTCAGAAGTATCAGAATGCATCTTAAAGGGACAGTCTACACCAGAAATGTTGTTTTAAAAGATAGATAATCCCTTTATTACCCATTCCCCAGTTTTGCATAACCAACACAGTTATATTAATATACTTTTAACCTCTGTGATTATCTTGTATCTAAGCCTCTGCAAACTGCCCCTTTATTTCAGTTCTTTTGACAGACTTGCAGTTTAGCCTATCAGTGCTTGCTCCCAGATAACTTCACGTGCACAAGTACAGTGTTATGTATATGAAATACATGAACCAACACCCTCTAGTGGTGAAAAACTGTTAAAATGCATTCTGAAAAGAGGTGGCCTTCAAGGTCTAAGAAATTAGCATATGAACCTCCTAGGTTAAGCTTTCAACTAAGAATACCAAGAGAACAAAGCAAAATTGGTGATAAAAGTAAATTGGAAAATTGTTTAAAATTACATGCTCTTTCTGAATCATGAAAGTTTATTTTGGCCTAGACTTTCCCTTTAAGTTTTTTAAAAAATGTCTGCTCCCTGTGGGTAGGGGCTACAGTGAGAAATTCTAAGTGCTTATTTTGCAAGAAAATAAGTAAGTTGTTTGCTGTCTTTTACACAATATGTTTCTTTTTGTGCTTACTTTGATTTAACATATTTGTTTTTACTATAGGAGCACTGTTTAACATCCCTTTAAACAACACCTCTGCAATAAAGGGATGTACTTGCTTTAACAAAGACCCTTTTATCTTGAGCTGTTTCAATTTTTAAACTTTTATTAAAGTGTATTGAAGATACCTTGTTGTACCCATATACAGGCGTACCTCGGAGATATTGCGGGTTCGGTTCCAGACCGCAATAAAACGAATATAGCAATAAAGTGAGTCACACTCATTTTTTTTCCGTTTCCCAGTGCATATAAAAGTTATATTTAAACCATGCTTTAGTCTATTAAAGGGATATGAAACCTCAATTTTTTATTTCATGATTTAGATAGAGCATGCAATTTTAAGCAACTTTCTAATTAACCCCTATTATCATTTTTTCTTTGTTCTCTTGGAATCCTTATTTGAAAAGCAGGAATATAAACTTAGGAGCGTTTCCTTTTTTTGCAAATAAAGATACAAAGAGAAGAAAGAAAAATTGATAATAGGAGTGAATTAGAAAGTTGCTTAAAATTGCATGCTCTATTTGAATCATGAAATAAAATGGGGTTTCATATGACTATAAGTGTGCAATAGCATTATGTCTGAAAAACAATGTACATACCTTAATTCAAAAAAAGATATTTCTAAAAAATACTAACCATCATCTGAACCTTCAGTGAGTCATAATATTTATGCTGGTGTTGTGTATAGATATATGTGTGTGTATATGTATATATACAGTATCTCAGAAAAGTGAGTACACCCCTTAAATTTTTGTAAATAATTTATTATATCTTTTCATGTGACAACACTAAAGAAATGACACTTTGCTACAGTGTAAAGTAGTGAGTGTACAGCCTGTATAACAGTGTACATTTGCTGTCCCCTCAAAATAACTCAACACACAACCATTAATGTCTAAACCATTAGGAACAAAAGTGAGTACACCCCTAAGTGGAAATGTCCAAATTGGGCCCAAAGTGTCAATATTTTGTGTGGCCACCATTATTTTCCAGCACTGCCTTAACCCTCTTGGGCATGGAGTTCACCAGAGCTTCACAAGTTGCCACTGGAGTCCTCTTCCACTCCTCCATGATGACATCACGGAGCTGGTGGATGTTAGAGACCTTGTGCTCCCCCACCTTCCATTTGAGGATACCACACAGATGCTCAATAGGGTTTAGGTCTGGAGACATGCTTGGCTCAGTGGTCGTCTTGGAGGTGTGTTTGGGGTCGTTATCATGTTGGAATGCTGCCTTGTGGCCCAGTATCCGAAGGGAGGGGATCGTGTTCTGCTACAGTATGTCACAGTACATGTTGGCATTCATAGTTCCCTCAATGAACTGTAGCTCCCAGATGCCGGCAGCACTCATGCTGGCCCAGACCATGAAACTCCCACCACCATGCTTGACTGTAGGCAAGACACACTTGTCTTTGTACTCCTCACCTGGTTGCCGCCACACACACTTGACACCATCTGAACCAAATAAGCTTACCTTGGTCTCATCAGACCACAGGACATGGTTCCAGTAATCCATGTCCTTAGTCTGCTTGTCTTCAACAAACTGTTTGTGGGCTTTCTTGTGCATCATCTTTAGAAGAGGCTTCCTCCTGGGATGACAGCCATGCAGACCAATTTGATGCAGTGTGCGGCGTATGGTCTGAGCACTGACAGGCTGACCCCCAACCCCTTCAACCTCTGCAGCAATGCTGGCAGCACTCATGTGTCTATTTCCCAAAGACAACCTCTGGATATGATGAAGAGCATGTGTACTCAACTTCTTTGGTCGACAATGGTGAGGCCTGTTCTGAGTGAAACCTGTCCTGTGAAACCACTGTATGGTCTTGCCCATTGTGCTGCAGCTTAGTTTCAGGGTCTTGGCAATCTTCTTATAGCCTAGGCCATCTTTATGTAGAGTAACAATTCTTTTTTTCAGATCCTCAGAGAGTTCTTTGCTATGAGGTGCCATGTTGAACTTCCAGTGACCAGTATGAGAGAGTGTTAGAGCGATAACCAAATTTAACACACCTGCTCCCCATTCACACCTGAGATCTTGTAACACTAATGAGTCACATGACACCCGGGAGGGAAAATGGGCTAATTGGGCCCAATTTGGAATTTTCCACTTAGGGGTGTACTCACTTTTGTTGCCAACTGTTTAGACGTTAATGGCTGGGTGTTGAGTTATTTTGAGGGGACAGCAAATTTACATTGTTATACAGGCTGTACACTCACTACTTTACATTCTAGCAAAGTGTCATTTCTTTAGTGTTGTCACATGAAAAGATATAATAAAATATTTACAAAACTGTGAGGGGTGTACTCACTTTTGTGAGATACTATATATACAGTATATATATATATATATATATATATATATATATATATATATATATACAGTATATATATATATATATATATATATATATGTATATATATATATATATATATATATATATATGTCTGTATTTATGTACTTATATGTGTATACATGTTGGAAAAAAGGGCTCAAATAGACTTGCTCGACACAGGGTTTTCACAAACCTTGAATTTGTAAAGAGAGCAATATCTATGAAGCACAATAAAGCGAAGAATAATAAAACAAGGTATGCCTGTATGTCCATCACATAATAAAGAAGCTGAAACTTTTATTCACATAGGGCTAGATTATAAGTGAGGCACAAATGGTTTTGCAATAGGGAAATCGTGTTTTGAGAGCAATTTTCTTTCCACTGATATTACAAGTGCTAGCTCAATCGCCCTTTACGCTTCAATCCTCACCACAATCTCAGAGTTGTGGTTAACTGGTTTCCAAAACAAAAAAGTTGCACAAAACACATCAAAAATACAATACAAGGTACAGTTATACTCATATTAGCACATTCTTATAAAATAATTTAATTAAAATAGTACACAAATAAGTTATAAAGGCTCAAAGATTGGAAATCTCGGGTGTTAGAAAAAAAGCCAGGCAAATGGCTTTAACATTGAGACACATACATATACATTGCTAAAGATGTACTTGTATGTATTTATGTATAAATATGTATATACATACATATATATATATATATATATATATATATATATATATGTGTGTGTGTGTGTTTATATATGTGTACATTTATATTAAAGTATTTATATGTGTATATATGTATTTACAGTCATATATACACATATAAAAACATTAATATATTTAAACACACATATATATATATATATATATATATATATATATATATATATATATATATATATATATATATATATATATATGCATTATATCCCTTTACCATTAAGTAGATGAAAACATGATAAAACATATTTATGCAATATTCATATTTAATATATTTTTTAATCAAAAATTATAAAAACATGACACATCTTAATATAAATACAGATATGCACAGAAATCAATATTTAGACTTAAGTCCATAATAAATAAATATTGCTTCTAATACTCGTTGTATATTCTTTTTAGAAATTATAAGGCTACAAAACTCTTAAAATTATCTATATGTCTTATAGAGTGTTATTTATTCTATCATATATTCCCAAAATACCTTTAATTCTATATACTGGTCGATTTTACTATTTCTTATAAATTGATATTCTTCATGTATCAGGTTCTCATTTACTTTATCCATTCTTTATATGTAGGTATAGTAGTCATCTTCCACTTTTTCAAGATAATATTTTTTGCACTGTTAAACATAATTTGGGTTAAATACAAACTTGTTTTTCCTATCTTACTATTCAAATCATTCAAAATTACTGAGAGAAAATTATTTTTGAACAAAACCATAAGAAATGAGAAAGGTTACCCCTACCTCCACAACCTCTACAGTGTATGGAGGTAGGTTTTCTGGATTCTGGTGGGGGTAAGGTATCATCTAGATAGCACCTTAAGGTTTTGTTCCATACATCTTGTAGAGACTGATGACTTTGCTGTCCTTTTGAAGATATATTTTCTGGGTATTTAAATTTATAGGATAGCCTAATTCTGTTTGCCAAATTTTCACATAATTTGTGAGTTCCTTAAGGGTTCATTTATTAACCCCTTCACCTGGCTACGACTGCAGGTTCTCACAAGCGTACCTGCAGTCCGTATTTATGATGCAGCGGTCATCAGGCAGCTGCTTATCTACCCTTTCATCACTTCTTATGTGGCGAATTTCATTCTCTCCAGTCTCGTCCGACCAGGGAGGTTGACAGCTCCTGCCTGCGCGTGATTGGATGTGTGTGGGCAGGGGGCGGGATTGCACACAAGCGCAAAATAGCGCTCAAGTGCAATGCTGAATTCCGGCAGTGGAATTCAGACCACCAGAGGTGAGCTGTGGCGGACAGGGGCATGTATGTATGCCCTTGTCTGCCGCAGCTTGATAAATCGACCCCTTAGTGTTACTTTGTAATAGATCATAAGACTTGGATAACAGATGTTTTTTACTTAATTGCATGGGGCACATATTCTCAAATTTTTTCAAAGGTTTTAATAAACAATTTTTGTTTTTAGTGAAATAAATAGAATGATACGTCTGTGAATAGGTGTAATCTGCTAGGCTGCCAAGTCGTTCTTGTGTAAGCAGCTTCCCTTTATCTGTTAGGTCTATTGTCTTAATGGTATTAGTCATACTGTTCCCTTTTTTTTAAAATATTTTTTATTAAGAACTTTGCTTGATATACAATCGGTAGTTATAATACTGAAGAAAATCACATATTAACAAGAATAAGTTCTCAGTTTTAACATTTTACAAAAAAGAAAAAAAAATTAATAAGAGGATAACATAGCTTAGAAAGTCCCAAGTATCCATATAGTTTCTTATTGTTTCTCCATTTTGCCAATATTGGCTGTAATATATCCCAGTTTGTCCACATTGCTCAAAGTGAAAAGTAAGCGACGGGTCTCCACCTCCAGCCCCCTTGTCCTCCTCTCATCACCTGTCACAATTCAATTTTTTAAGTATTGGTCCCAAGTGCTTTGAATTTCAATAATGATGTGCCTATTCCCTGACTTATATGAGCTATATTCTTCCATTTCTATTAGGTCCGAAACTTTATGTTTCCACATTGACCATACTCTTCCCTTTTGAATTGACCATTTAAAGAATTATCACCCTCTACTAAGGATAACAATGGGGATAGGATAGATAATACATTTAATTTATATTTAATAAAGATTTTAACTATATATTTACTGTAAATATTTGAAATGTTCTAATGCAAATATGCTATGTTGTTTGCGCGATGGGTTTTTTTGTTTTAAAAAAAATCTCTCTATTGACTCCTATGGGGAATGTGAAAATGTGATGGTGTTTGCATGATCTTGGGTGTTAGTTATTTTGTTAACTTTTTTTTTCTCCATTGATTTCTATGTGGGAATACAGTACATGCATGCGCACGCAAAAACTTAAGTTAGGTTTTTCACGCTATTCGGGTTAACACTAGCGCAATATACGTTTTTTGGGAATTTATAATGCAAACACAATCCAACAAGAGCAAACATTTAAATCCTAGCAAACTTTTCGCGAACGCAAAAAAAAAAATACCGCACCACTTGTAATCTAGCCCTTATTGAGTACATTCCTTTATTGCAGGCATGTTGTTTAAGTCAGCTTCACTATTGTGATTTTCCATTTTTGAGGCACAGTGTACTTTGTGGATCTCGGAGTGGAAGTGGAATCGAACTAATATTTTTCTCTGCAGTTTCACATTTTTTACCAAGTCTAATAGACAAAACACATTACATAAATGTGCTCGGAAATGGGTAAGTTATCTTCATAGCAGCCTATTTTATTGTATAATATAAGGAAAACGTGGGGTTTCTTTCTTATATAATAAAATGAAGCAATATCTCAGGAAATATATCTTAAAGGAACAGTATACACCAATTTTCATATAACTGCATGTAATATACTATAAAGAAGAATATGCACAGGTGCTGATATAAAAATCCAGTATAAAACCTTTTAAGAACTTACTTAGAAGCTCCCAGTTTAGCACTGTTGAAAAGGTTAGGCTGGGACATCCTCTCCCATCTCCTGCATATGAAAATGCCCTTTACATAAACAAGAGCCAGCTGGAGTAGGTAAAAATCAGTATACATCTAAACATTGGGGCTTGGTTAGGATTCTGAAAATTAGCACAATCTTATTTAAAAATTAGCAAAACTATCCATTAAAAAAAAAAACCAAAAAAACTGTATGGGCTATATAAATGGATCATCTACAAAACATTTATGCAAAGAAAAATCTAGTGTACAATGTCCCTTTAAGTATTTAAATATATAACTAGAGACTATTCACAAAGGTCCAGCTTGGGTCGAATTGAATAACAAATTATTTTAAAGGAGATAAAACTGCAAAAAGAAAATGCTCTAATGTGGTGAGATATAATGTGTTAATGTACTATTCCCTCCATTTAACTCTGTATTTAACCTCTGCAAAAGGAGTTAAACACATTGTTAAAATCAACTTCAGAACAGTAAGGCATTACTGTGCTCTAGCTGAACACAGGTAGTGAAAGTCAATACCTTAGATACATTTAAAAATGGCTTAGATATATTTCTAGCTAGAAGAATAATTCAGTGATATGATTGCTTGTGTTGAACAAGTTGGCTTTATAATTGTATTAAAGGCACAGTCTACACCAAAAATGTTATTGTTTTAAAAGATAGATAATCCCTTTATTACCCATTCCCCAGTTTTGCACATCATGGTTATATTAATACACTTTCTTTTCTTTTCTTTTTTGGTTTTAAAGGCTTTATTGAATAAATCAAAATTAGAATCAGAGTAATGCACAGATCATACATTATACTTATAGGTATATGTGCATTAGTCCATGGCATAAATAATTAAATTCAAATATATCAAAATTACAATCAGAGTAATGCAAAGGTCATACATTATGCTCCTAAGTACATGTGCATTAGTCCGTTTTTTTTTTTTATTATTATTATTGTTAAATAATTGCAAATAGTGTGATATTTTAGCAAACATAGGCCCAGATTACGAGTTTTGCGTTAGAGGCTGTGCGGTGCTAATGAGCAGTTTTCTCTCACCACTCACCTACAGCACTGGTATTACAAGTTTTCAGAAACCCATAGTTAAAAGACAAGAAGTGAGCGTTGAGCAAAATTTTGCTCATTACCGCACTCCGATATCAGCGCTGCTTAAGTCAACGGTGAGCTGGTGTAACGTGCTTGTGCACGATTTCCCCATAGGAATTAACGGGGAGAACTGGCAGAAAAAAAGTCTAACACCTGCAAAAAAGCAGCGTAAAACTCACTAACGCAACCCCATTGATTCCTATGGGGAAATAAAATTTATGTCTACACCTAACACCCTAACATGAACCCCGAGTCTAAACACCCATAATCTTACACTTATTAACCCCTAATCTGCTGCCCCTGACATCGCCAACACCTACATTATAATTATTAACCCCTAATCTGCCGCTCCAGACACCGCCACCACCTACATTATACTTATGAACCCCTAATCTGCTGCCCTCAATATCGCCGAACCCTACATTATATTTATTAACCCCTACTCTTCCGCCCCCAATGTCGCCACCACCTACCTACACTTTTTAACCCCTAATCTGCAGCCCCAACGTCGCCGCCACTATATTAAAATTATTAACCCCTAAACCTACGTCTAACCCTAAACCTATCACCCCCTAGCTTAAATATAATTTAAATAAATCGAAATAAATATTCCTATCATTAACTAAATTATTCCTATTTAAAACTAAATACTTACCTGTAAAATAAACCCTAAAATAGCTACAATATAACTAATAGTTACATTGCAGCTAGCTTAGGATTTATTTTTATTTTACAGGCAAGTTTGTATTTATTTTAACTAGGTAGAATAGTTATTAAATAGTTATTAACTATTTAATAACTACCTAACTAAAATAGATACAAAAGTACCTGTAAAAAATCTAACCTAAGTTACACTAACACCTAACACTACACTATAATTAAATAAATTAACTAAATTAAATACAATTACCTAAATTAAATTAAATTAAATTAGCTGAAGTACAAAAAAAACAAGCACTAAATTACAGAAAATAATAATCAAATTACAGATATTTAAACTAATTACACCTAATCAAATAGCCCTATTAAAATAAAAAAAGCCCCCCCAAAATAAAAAAAAACCTCTAGCCTAAACTAAACTACCATTATCCTTGACAGGAGAGGGTGTACCGCTCACTTTTTGGCAGACTCGTAATACCGGCGCTATGCAAGTCCCATTGAAAAAAGAGGATACGCAATTTACGTAAGTGGATTTGCAGTATTTCCATGTGTGGCAAAAAAAGTGAGCGGTACACCTGTACCTGCAAGACTCATAATACCAGCGGGCGTTAAAAAGCAGCGTTAGGACCAGCTAACGCTGCTTTATAAGCCTAACGCAAAACTCGTAATCTAGCCGTAACTTAGCTCATAGTTGTGTTAAAGCACAATAAACCCCCCACTTCTTGTCATTTTGTTTTTATAAGTCCTATTTTTAAAAGAAAAGAAAAGTTATTTAAAGTGACATGAACCAATTTAAGAATGTAATATAAAATGTTGATACTTTACATTTTAATCATTAATTTTGTCCATTTTATCCTGTATTTTTTGCTGTAATATACCATTAAACACATTGTGGGTTTTATCAATTCAGAGAATAATATAGCAATCACTGATGATTCACAATCCTAACTCTACAACATATTTGTCCCTAACTAACGTCATTAAAAGAGTTTAAGATACTAACAAAATGACAGTGACAAGCCTTGTCTATTTCAGTAACAAATCTGCATTAGTTTCACCATGTAAGGCAAGTGATGAAGGGGGGGGGGGTTTGGTAATTGAAAAACAATCACAGCAAACATGGTGTCAATCTTTTCAGAAAGATTTTATGTAAGACTGGAGTGTTCATTTGCTGTAAAACTACAGAAAACTTCTAAAATGACATGGTATTTTATGTCCCTTTAATCATGATTTCTAACTTTCCTATTCTTCCACTCTTATTTATTTTGATAAATATAGAAAGAATACTGATTGGAATCTTTCAGTTATAGCATATGTTCAAGTAATGCTGCAGAAACCTTCTTGTTTCCATAAATACAGTAAATATGACACTGCCGGAGCAGTGTTTGATTGGTTATATCTTCTGCAATATAGTTTATGAGATCAATAGATGGAGAAGGACAACAATAAACTTTCTTTATTTTCCTCATATGTTTTAAATAATACAATGGGAAATGTTGAACTTTAAAAACCCTTTAAAGGAAAGGGACATTGGCAGACAATACATTTTTTTAGACATAAGGCAGGAATCTAAATGTAATAACTATAAAATGGATTGATTACTTTTTATTTGCAGAATAAGAATGGAATAATAATTTTATAAATTCATCCTAAATTTCCAATACAATAAATTGTTAATTAAAATGTGTAGTACATGCACAATACAAATGCAAGAAAATAACACATTGATCCTTTTATGCCTTTTAGGACATCTCCACACCTTGTGATTTAGTAATAGTGCTTTAATCTATTTTTTTTTTTCTCTTCTTCTTAAAGTGAATGTACATTTTGATGATAAAGTGCCCGGTTTTTAAAAATTCGATTAAAAACAGGGGCACTTTAATTCATCAAAATTTACATTTCACTACTGTTGTGAAAATACTTACCATTTAATCTTGAAAGACGCTGCATCGCTTCCTCCGCCCGTCACAAAAAGCCTCTTCCTGGGTCTAAAATGAGGAATCCAGCTTCCTCCAATCACAGCGTTGAATCGGACACTAATTCAACCCGGGGGGAAGCCGTGATTGGAGGATGACCGATCCGTTGTAGGGGGAAGCTGGAGCGGCTGTCAAGATTAAAAGGTATTTTTTCACAACACGAGTGAAATTTAATTTTTTTATGAATTAAAGTGCCCCTGTTTTTAATCTAATTTTTTAAAACAACGGGCACTTTATCATAAAAATTTACATTCACTTTAGTATATACTGTATATATATATATATATATATATATATATATATATATATATATATATATATATAGTTGAACTGAAATAAAGCACTCTTACCATCCAACTGTTTTCTCCATATACCAGGGTACAACAACATATGTTTGCACAGTAAACAGTTTGTTTTTCTCAAATCCAGAGAGTGCATTTATTTCCAGGTCATATATATATATATATATATATATATATATATATATATATATATATATATATATATATATATATATATATATATATATATATATATATATATATATATATAAGATATATGACATATTTATAGATTTATTATACATTTAATTGATTTGGGGAAATTTAATTTGTTACACTGTGTGTGCCTGTTGCTTTAAGGGTAGAGAAATATATTTAAAGGGACAGTCTACACCAGAATTTTTATTGTTTTAAAAGATAGATAATCCCTTTATTACCCATTTCTCAGTTTTGCATAACCAACTGATATCTTGTATATAAGCCTCTGTAAACTGCCCCTTTTTTCAGTTCTTTTGACAGACTTGCAGTCTAGCCAATCAGTGCCTGCTCCCAGATTACTTCACGTGCACGAGCACAGTGTTATCTATATGAAATATGTGAACTAACACCCTCTAGTGGTGAAAAACTGTTAAAATGCAATCTGAAAGAGGTGGGCTTCAAGGTCTAAGAAATTAGCATATGAACCTCCTAGGTTAAGCTTTCAACTAAGAATACCAAGAAAATAAAGCAAAATTGGTGATAAAAGTTAATTGGAAAATTGTTTAAAATTACATGCTCTATCTGAATCATGAAAGTTTATTTTGGCCTAGACTGTCCCTTTAAAACTAGGTGTAGATCCAGAGGACAAAGTATGAGAAGGAAAGATGTGGGAAAATTAAATCAAAGTAAGAAAGAGATAAAATAAGGGAGTTGGAGAGAAAGGAACAAATAAGTAAAACAGGGTTAGTGAATAGTGATGGGAGACATTGAAGACTGAAAATAGAATTATATGTAAGAGTATGAAACGCACATCATTTGTGAGAAACAAAGTGAACTGTTCTATTGCTATATCAGTGTAAACAGTATATGAATAGCTACACACATGCGTACATCTTACATATATAAATATATACATACATTTAAAGGGACAGTCTACACCTTAGTCATCTTAAAGTCTTAACTTAGATCAAATTGCAAATAGCCCCCTGCATCCCTTTCTATATTATGAAGCAGGTAAAAATGTTTTTTTTATTATTAATAATAATAATAATAATAATATTGTTTTGGTCACTTTGGAATGGCTGTCAAGCTCTGCTCACTGATGGCATCACAAGCTGGGCTACATCTAGGCACTCTGCTGAATAGCATTAACTGTCTGTTGAATCCAACTAGTGAGCCTTTTGTGATTGAATGCTATATGGAGCCCAGATTGTGATGTCATCAGTGGGCGGTGCTTGGCAACCATTTCAAAGTGGCCAGAAACAATAGTAATTTTAAAATAACTTTTTTACCATAGCTGCTGCATGATATAGAAAAGGTGCAGAAAGCTATTTGCAGCTTAATCTAAGGTAAGACTTTAATATGACTTACTATGTATACTGCCTCTTTAAGTGCCAACATAATTATGCCTTTAATACTATTACTATAGCTCTTACATCTAGAGTGTCATAATCCCTTTTTTATTATTTGAAAGTGGAGAGTTCTCCATTCAGTAGTGTGTATCAGGTTTTGTGTGTGTTTATTTAACAGTTTTAGCTTCCAAATTGTGTATCAAATTGTGATATCTATGAGCTCATAAAACCTCTCAATGGAATGAAGGGCGTTTTGTTTTCAGTGAGGTGCATCAGGTTTTTCTGTTCAAGCAAACCAGAGCTCTTTTAGGGCCAAATTCTCTAAAGCTCTCTGGTCTGCCAAGATTATCTTTTAAGCCTCAACAGTACTGCAAGGAACATTTTAGCTTTAGAGCTTATCTCACTATGCAGATTCTGGATGTGAAGGAGAGACCCCTACTTTGCAATAAAATGCTCGAAAAAAATGCGTAGTTTCTCTACATGCTTAGAGTTTTTGATTATCAAGCTTATTGTGTAGCACCCATGGTCATAGTTCAGATGTATACATGTCATGATATTGCAGCATCTACCATTTTGATTATTCATCATTAATAAAAAGTATTTAGGTCTGAGTTATAATTACAATAATTCAGTTTATGTGCAAAAAACCCCACCACCCAACACAATTCAAATTCACTGTTAAACCTCTGGAGATGCTTAACTGGATACAGATATAAGAGGTCTGTATATTCTGCTCTACAAAATACAATATTCTATTGTGTTATTTTGTCATGTCACAATTCATAAATTCAGCATTTTCACGAACATATTCTTCAACTGGTATGTTTTTAATTTTGCTACTAAAGAAAAACAAATGGTTTTGTTGTTCCCCTTCCATTATCAATTTCATACACATTCTTAAAACCTTCAGTGTACACATATATCAGAACTTAGAATACTCTCTCTGTCTCCTGCCCATCTAATTTATAAAAAAAAGGAAAGCAGAATACATTACGTCAACAAACGTAGTAAGTAAACAATTTAAATTAATACGACAGAGCACAATACAAAAAATAATATATATATTAATTAGAAGAAAATATAATGAGAAGACAGATAATATGTGAGTTGTAAAGGAACATGGACCCAAGCATTTTTCATTCATTCTTTAGATGGAGAATACAATTTTAAAAAAAAGTTTCTAATTTAATTCTATTATCAAATGTGCTCCGTTCTCATGTTATTCTTTGTTGAAGAGATACCTAGGTAGGTTGCGGGCACGTGCCTGAAGTACTATGTGACAGGAAATAGTGCTGCCATCTAGTGTTGTCATATAGTGCTGCAGACACACTCCTGAGCTTACATCTCTGCTTTTTCAACAAGAAAAATTAATATTAGAAATAAATTTACAAAGTTGTTTAAAATTGTATGCTCTATCTGTATCCTAAAAGAAAAAAATGGTTTTATGTCCCTTTAATGAAAATAGAAACTCATAACAGCTGTGCCATATATTGAAAAGATGTTTCAAAATTCTTTATTTCCAGCGTATATAATTATGTACAGATATAAACCATCATATGAGATTTTGGTGCTGAAATTAATATTTATCTTGCAGTTATTATTCCTTTTTTTTCTAAAAGCATATTACAAATGCTCCTCTAGCTAGTTTAAACTTATTTTTTTATATAACCAAAATATATTTTAATATGTTTAACTGCTGATATTTCCTATAGAAAAAAGTTATATGTCCCTTTAACTATCAAATTAATTAATCAACTTAAAGGGACATGAAACCCAAAACTTTTCTTTCATGATCCAAATAGAGAATACAATTTTAAACAACATTCCTCTTTACTTGAATTATCTCATTTGCTTCATTTTTTAGATATGCTTTCTTGAAGATAATTAATGCCCATGTCTGAACAAAACACATGAGGCATCTATGTGCAACCATCAATCAGCAGCTAATGAGCCTATTGTTATATGCTTTTCAACAAAGGATACCAAGAGAATGAAGCACATTAGATAATGGAAGTAAATTGGAAAGTTGTTTAAATTGCATGTTCTTTCTAAATCACAAAATAATGTGGGTTTCATGTCTCTTTAAGGCTCATAAATCAAATTTTAACAATCTGCTGTTTAGTATGTTTGCATGGGAAATGTAATAGATAGTTTCAGATTTAATTGCCCATTTGGCCCTAGATTACAGGTGGATACCAAAAATGATAGCACTAGGGTAAACTAACAATGCTGTAGAGCAATCCATAGCATTTCCATTTTTACATTAATACTACAAGTTGAAAGTAAAATATCAGAGCTTGAGAAAAAGCCTAGAGAAATCTAACTTCTGCATGTCAGTACAGCTGCACTAAATCCCTCACACAATATACTTCTATGGTGTGTGCTGAAAATTCATGTTGACACATTAAGGGCTAAATTACAAGTGGAGCGCTAAATTATCACACGCCTGCAAACGGGCAAACCAACACAGTTATAATGGATGTATATATACATTGTGCCTGTACTTTGGCTATCATACTGCACAATGTATGTATATGTATGAGCTTCAGGAAGCTGCAGCAGTCTCGGCTGTTTAGTTACAGCCGAGAGCTGGAGTTCCTGAGCTCCAGGTGTCTGTCCGCATATAGAACTGGAGTGCGATAGGTGCTCCGGTTCCATATGAGGGCAGATGCCAGATTGTTACAGATGGCAACACTGTGTGAGCCACTGTCTGTAACAATCATCTTCTGGTGCAGGAGGGAGGTGTGTGGGAGGGAATCTGGAAGGTGGGTGGGTGGTCGAGTAGTGGAGGGGGGAGGGAGGAGGAAAGGGGGAGCAAGTAAGAGGGCCCTACACTGCAGAAAATAAAAAATAAAGTAAGAGGGAGGTAAGGGGTTCTACACTACAGAAAAATGATGGTGTGGGGGTCCCTAACTAATGATCGCAGGAGGGGGGGAGGTTGGGGACCATTAAACTACAGAAAAAATATATAAACACAAATAAATAATTATTTTTTATATAACTTGCAGACAGCTGCAAGTACAGTTGTGCTCATGGGTTTACATACCCTGAAAGAATTTATGATTTCTTGGCAATTTTTCAGAGAATATGAATGATAACACAAAAACTTTTATTTCACTCATGGTTAATGTTTGGCTGAAGCCATTTATTATCAATCGACTGTGTTTACTCTTTTTTAAATCATAATGACAACAGAAACTACCCAAATGATATGCAAGCACAAATGTGTGTATCTGTGGTGGAAAATGACTATAGCAGCAATAAATCTTTGCACAGGGTACTCACAATTTCACAGAGCACACCTATGTGCTTGTAGACGCAGGCTGGCTATCAGAGCTAACCAGCTGGCTCCCTCCGGTCTCAGTTTTCCTTCAATACAGGTGCATGGTAGTGATAATCTCACAAAGTAAGGATCAGAGCCACGGAATAAAATTGAAAGCCTTTATTTTTGTGACAAGCAGCTCGAATACAATATAATCCTTCAGGTGAACATATGGCAATATGCTACGCGTTTCTCGGCTCTAACGGCCATTTCATCAGGCATGTTCCCACACTTCCCACACTTCCCACCCACTGACTCCTTCCAAACAGCTCTCTTCCCTCCCTCACACCCACACTAGTCACCCCCATCTTAGGTACTGGCATACAGTCTGCCAAAATGCAAAATTGAAGTATTTATATATATATATATATATATATATATATATATATATATATATATATATATATATATATATATTCTCCAGTGTAGTATCCCCCCTTACCCTTTAAACTCCCTGATCCCTCTTAAACAGCTCTCTAACCCTCCCCCTCTAACTATGTCTGCCATCTTAGGTACAGTTGTGCTCATAAGTTTACATACCCTGGCAGAATTTATGATTTCTTGGCCATTTTCAGAGAATATGAATGATAACACAAAAACTTTTCTTTCACTCATGGTTAGTTTTTGGCTGAAGCCATTCATTATCAGTCAACCATGTTTACTGTTTTTAAATCATAATGATAACAGAAACTACTCAAATGACCCTGATCAAAAGTTTACATACCCTGGTGATTTTGGCCTGACAACATGCACACAAGTTGACACAAAGGGGTTTGAATGGCTATTAAAGGTAACCATCCTCACATGTGATCTGTTTGCTTGTAATTAGTTTGTGTGTATAAAAGGTCAATGAGTTTCTGGACTCCTGACAGACCCTTGCATCCTTCATCCAGTGCTGCACTGACGTTTCTGGATTCTGAGTCATGGGGAAAGAAAAATAATTGTCAAAGGATCTGTGGGAAAAAGGTAGTTGAACTGTATAAAATAGGAAAGGGATATAAAAAGATATCCAAGGAATTGAGAATGCAAATCAGCAGTGTTCAAACTCTAATCAAGAAGTGGAAAATGAGGGGTTCTGTTTGATAACATACTGCATTCATCTTGCCATCAATTCTGACCAAATTTCCTGTGCCTTTGTAGCTCACACATTCCCAAAACATCAGCGATCCACCTCTGTGTTTCACAGTAGGAATAGTGTACCTTTCATCATAGGCCTTGTTGACTCCTCTCCAAATGTAGCGTTTATGGTTGTGGCCAAAAAGCTCAATTTTGGTCTCATCACTCCAAATGACTTTGTGCCAGAAGGTTTGAGGCTTGAGTATTGTAAGCGGGATATTTTGTGGCATTTGCATAGTAATGGCTTTCTTCTGGCGACTCAACCATGCAGCCCATCTTTGTTCAAGTGCCTCCTCATTGTGCATCTTGAAACAGCCACACCACATGTCCTGTATTTCGCCTGAAGTTATTTGTGGGTTTGTCTTTGCATCCCGAACAATTTTCCTGGCAGTTGTGGCTGAAATTTTAGTTGGTCTACCTGATCGTGGTTTGGTTTCAACAGAACCCCTTATTTTCCACTTCTTTATTAGAGTTTGAACACTGTTTATTTGCATTCTCAATTCATTGGATATCTTTCTATATCCCTTTCCTGTTTTATACAGTTCAACTACCTTTTCTCGCAGATCCTTTGACAATTCATTTGTTTTGCCCATGACTCAGAATCCAGAATCGTCAGTGCACCACTGGATGAAAGATGTAAGGGTCTGTCAGGAGTCCAGAAACTCATTGACCTTTTATACACACACACTCATTACAAGAAAACAGATCACAGGTGAGGATGGTTACCTTTAATAGCCATTCAAACCCCTTTGTGTCAACTTGTGTGCATGTTATCAGGCCAAAATCACAAGGGTATGTAAACTTTTGATCAGGGTCATTTGGGTAGTTTCTGTTATCATAAATATTTAAAAAGAGTAAACACAATTGATTGATAACACAATTTTTGTGTTATCATTCATATTCTCTGAAAAATGGCCAAGAAATCATAAATTCTGCCAGGGTATGTAAACTTATGAGCACAACTGTACCTAAGATGGCAGGCATAGTTAGAGGGGGAGGGTTAGAGAGCTGTTTAAGAGGGATCAGGGAGTTTAAAGGGTAAGGTTTGGATACTAAACTGCAGAATATATATATATATATATATATATATATATATATATATATATATATATATATATATATATATATATATATATATATATATATATATATATATATATATTGTGATTGAGGAAAGAGTCACCAGCACTAAATCTTAGATCTAATAATAATTTCTTATTATAACCCTAAAATGAATCCTATTTTTGTATTAAAAAGTGTACTTTGAATTATCAATGGTTATTAGTTTACTGAAATGAAAGAAATATATATCACAAATTCGAGTGAAGGATAGTGTGCTGCCTCAGTACTGAAACAGAGTACCCCTAACTCTGTGAAGATGTATGTATAAAGAGATTTCCAATATTAGATAGAGGCGCTCAACTATAGGAAAAATGTTACGAATTCCTGTAATTTTGGCTAAATGTACATATGAAATTACATATAAAACCATGAAACAATGAGAGGTTGAAACTTGAGCCCGGTTTAAAGATGGAACACTGTGTGTTGATGTTACTCCGAGAATAGCCCTCTCTTTCGAACCATCAGACCTGTTCAAATGGAAATCCTGGACTCTCTTCTGTGAGATATGAGGATTCAGGACTCTCTTTGTTAAAAAGGCTGTAGACTGTAATCCATCTCCATATATTTTCTTTCTATGGTGGTAGGAATGTGGTAACTCCTCTGTGCCTTCAGATGGAAAAACTTTCTATCTCCTCAGGATGTTATTGGGATGTTGATCCTGATGGGAACGAAAGTCTTGAAATATCTTATGTCCCCGGCTCCGCCTCTTCCCGAGATTCCCAGTGTTCCCGAGCAGCCGCCTCCTCAGGTACTGAGTTAGTGCAGCGCGCGGCGCGGGCACAGTACCTGAGGAGGCGGCTGCTCGGGAACACTGGGAATCTCGAGAAGAGGCCGGAGCCGGGGACATAAGATATTTCAAGACTTTCGTTCCCATCAGGATCAACATCCTAATAACATCCTGAGGAGATAGAAAGTTTTTCCATCCGAAGGCACAGAGGAGTTACCACATTCCTACCACCATAGAAAGAAAATATATGGAGACGGATTACAGTCTACAGCCTTTTTAACAAAGAGAGTCCTGAATCCTCATATCTCACAGAAGAGAGTCCAGGATTTCCATTTGAACAGGTCTGAAGGTTAGAAAGAGAGGGCTTTTCTCGGAGTAACATCAACACACAGTGTTCCATCTTTAAACCGGGCTCACATCTTACCTCATAAGATTGAGGTAACAGCTGGTAAGAAGTAACAACTTACTTTACTGAACTTTTGTGAAGATTTGCATCCTGATACAAGTTTCAACCTCTCATTGTTTCATGGTTTTATATGTAATTTCATATGTACATTTAGCCAAGATTACAGGAATTTGTAAAATTTTTCCTATAGTTGAGCGCCTCTATCTAATATTGGAAATCTCTTTATACATATATATATATAAATACTTCAATTTTGCATATTGGCAGACTGTCTGCCAGTACCTAAGATGGGGGTGACTAGTGTGGGGGTGAGGGAGGGAAGATAGCTGTTTGGAAGGAGTCAGGGGGTGGGAAGTGTCAGGTGGGAGGCTAATTTTTACAATAAAGCTAAAATTAACCTTACAAGGTTCCTGATTAATAGAAGTATAGTGCGCAGGTGCAGTTAGTGGCCTTCTATTTACCAAAAAGCAATGGAAAAGCCATTTATGTCTGCTATTTCTGAACAAAAGACTCTATTTCTGTTAAATGAAGTGATAGCAAAGATGCTAAAATTTCTCTGATATTTTTGGTCATTTTTTCCCCCTAAGCCTCAGTAGTGAAGGGGATAATATGCTTTTTACCTATGTGATTACCTTGTATCTAAGTCTCTGCAGATTGACCCCTTATCTCAGTTCTTTGACAGACTTAAATCAATTAGTGTTTACTCCACGGTAGTAAACCAAAGTAAGAGGCGACCTTCAATGGCTTAGAAAGTAGCATATGAACCCATCAAGGTTTAGCTTTCAACAAAAAATACCAAAAGAACAAAGCAAATTTGCTGATAAAAATAAATTGGAAAGTTGTTTAAAATTGCTTGCCCTCTCTGAATCAGGAAAGTTTCATTTTGACTTTACTGTCCCTTTAACACTTAACTTTAAATTCTCAAGTGCAGGACATTTTCCAGCTCTGTTATGCGTTGTGCTCGAATGTAGTACTTAACTCACCACTTGTAAAATGAGTGATAATATTGTTATACATTGAAAATAAAGGGAGCGCTAACAAAATGTCGGCGCCAATAGGAATCTCTGGTAAATAGTTTTTACCATTCTCTTTTATTACCAGATTGTGCGATATTCTTAGTGCATGGTCAAGCTATGTATAGTGCACCCTATGCTATTAACAGGACCGATGGAATAATAGAGGCAGAATAGACAATCGCCTTAAGCCGCCACAGCAGCAGGGGAGCAAATTTGATGCATGACTTGAGCTTCATAGTAGGGGCCATATGTGGTAGCTTAATGGCCAGAGTGGGAGGGGACTCCCCTGAAACATAGGAAGGCAGGCAGAGTGCAGGTCAGCGGGAACAGAAGCAAGCATCTGGCTAAAATATCTTACTGCCCAGTCCCTGTTCTTACTGCAAAATTTCAGCAGGCTTCATAAATGTTGGTGGAGCCAGTGACAGCAGTGAGACTTGCCTCTATCCAGCCTAATGGGTATCTTTTAGGAGCACTGACTATCCTTCAGCTTTATATGCCTGCAATACATAGGTGTACTACAGTATATTCCCAGCACGATGTTTTGTATATAAATATGTATATATATATATATATATATATATATATATATATATATATATATATATATATTTGCGCGATACCACATGTCTATTATGTATCTTCTCTACATGCACACCTATGCATTAAAGTGTGTAATGGCCCATAATCATTAGTCAGCTTGACATGTAATGTTTCTGTGTTTAGATAATTATACAGCTCAATGTGTTCAGTTTCAGTGCATAAGTGTTTGACATCATTATGCAGCACAGAGTGCTCACTATCAGTGTATAGGCACTCATCATCATTACACAGGGCAGCCTGTTTTTTTAGTGTATGGATCCTCAATATCATTATACAGTGTAGCATATACAGTATGTAATCAATGTATAGTTACTCTGCACTAATGATACAGTGCAGCATGTTTATTAGTGTATAGATGCAATTTATTATTATATAGTCATATAGGGGCCGAATTATCAAGCTGAAAATGCAGCAGTTTTCGTGCGAGACTTCTGGAAACAAAAGTTAAGAAGCAGCGGTCTTAAGACGATCGGGATGATTGACACCCCCTGCTAGCTGCCGATTGGCCATGAATCTGCAGGGGGCAGCATTGCACAAGCATTTCACAAGGAATACTTGTGCAATGATAAATGCCAACAGCGTATGCTGCCAGCATTTATCGATGTGGGGCGGATATGATCCGCTATGGTTAAATCGGCCCCATAGAGTGTTGTGCTTATTAGTGTATAAATATTCATTATCATTACTATATAGTGATTCTTGTCCTAAATAATTGTGAGTTTTACTGGTCCCCTGGCCAATAGTGGCCACTACCCCCTGCAAGTTAATGTGATCTATAGTAGGACTTGAAAAATATATACAGTACTTATGGGAAAACCATGATGCATTCACAACTTCTGAGAACTTGCAGTTCAGGCCTGCTAGAGTCTGCAACCATAAATTTAAGAAGCAGTCTCTGCTTCTTATCCAATGTGGTAGAGATATATCACCTTAAATTAACTTGTTCTGGGTGATTGACAGGTCCTGCCCGCATACAATTGGTTGCACAAGAGCAGAAGGTAGGAATAAACAACAAAGCTCTTCTGCAGTCTTAAATTTTGCCATATGACCATTGCCGGTGGATTAGTTCTCTGCTTGAGAACTTGTCAACCTGCAACTTGTTACATTTTCCTGTTAGACATGCTAGTATCAGTCTATAATAGTAAATTAGTAAAAAATAAAAGAGGTCAACCTGCCGCAAGGTCCATGTGTTTTATATATTGTCACAACTGTTTGATTCATTGTGCAGAGCCACAACTTATTTGCTATGTTATGTAGAGCCACCAATTTAGTACTTTGGTATCTCATGCAGAAATTAACCATTATAGCTAAGATTAACAGTCAATAATTTAATGTGAAAATGTGAATCTTGTTTCTCTATCATTATAGATAAAATATTTATCTATAGCTATTTAACCACATCACTAGAACATTTTGTTAAGAATTGTTAATGGCAGGGTATATTATTTATTTGGGGGGAGGGGTGGCAAAATGTGTCTTCACCTGTGTAGCCATAAATTTTAGCACCAGCCCTGGCTATATATTATACTGTAATAAGATCAAAACAGTATGAGAAGATACACTTCTAGAACTCAATTATAGCTACACCTAAAGAGTAAAAACACCTTCCTCAAGATGTAATAAAATGAAGAAACAACAAACAGTATAGGTGAGCGCTAAACGAAAAGCAAATTGAGATAAGCGCTATTATAAAATAGCGGTGTGATTTATTTAAATATAAGGACTAATAGAACCCAAGATGGATAATGAAACGGCATATGAAGAGGGTAAAGTAAAAAAATATTTACACTTTAAAATGAAAACAAATTAATATAAAAACATGTACCAATAAAATATAACTTGCAAAATTGAATAAAAAACAATAATTATAACATGTAAGCTGTACATATACAGATTATTAAACATATAAGACCAATGAGGTTATAATGTACACCTCATTCAGCTATATTTATAATAGCCAGAAGAGTCTCAACACTAAGGTGACAAAGGTTGACAGTACCTTGTGGAAATTATAGAGCCGGAGAGTTCTGGGTGTTAAAATCTGGTGGCTGATTATACTGCACTTGTAATTTATGCCTTGGTAAGCAGAATAGAATGTGTTTATAGTGTAGGTGATATTTTCACATAAAGAAATGTTTCCAATGAAGCAAATTAAAGTAAAGAAGGAATAAGGAAAAACTAATCTAATCATAAAACGAGTCAATCATAAAAAGAAACAGTATAGTTAATCCATTTACTACACTGTTGTTAATAATATGATTAATTGCAATGGCATTACCGCAAATATTGAGCTAAAAAAATCATGAATTTACTTAATAGCACATTTATCAAACAATGACTTTGTTTAAACTATTTCCATTTTTCTTGTGCTGCACCAGCGATAAGAATTATCTTCTACTGTTTCAAATTGGATATCTCACTGCTATTTTTTTGTTTGTTTGTTTTTTGAATCCTGTTTTGAATAAACCAATGTTTCCTTGTCAGGCTTGCAGAGGAGTATCCTTCACCAATAATCGAAAAGCATATATATATATAGTTGTATGAAAAAGTTTAGGCACCCCTGACAATTTCCATGATTTTTATTTATAAATAATTGGATGTTTGAATCAGCAATTTCATTTTGATCTATCAAATAACTGAAGGACATAGTAATATTTCAGTAGTGAAATTAGGTTTATTGGATTAACAGAAAATGTACAATATTCATCAGAACGAAATTAGACAGGTGCATAAGTTTGGGCACCTTTGTCATTTTTGTTGTTTTGAATACCTGTAACTACCTAGCACTGATTAATTTGAACACACAATTGGTTTGGTGAGCCTATTAAGCCTTGAACTTCATAGACAGGTGCATCCAATCATGAGAAAAGGTATTTAAGGTGGCCAATTGCAAGTTGTTGTTCTCTTTGACTCTCCTCTGAAGAGTGGCAACATGGGGGGCTCAAAACAACTCTCAAATGACCAGAAAACAAAGATTGTTCAACATTTTGGTTTAGGGGAAGGCTACAAAAAGCCATTGCAGAGATTTAAGCTGTCAGTGTCCACTATGATGAACAAAGTGAGGAAATGGAAGAACACAGGCACAGTTCTTGTTAAGGCTAGAAGTGGCAGGCCAAGTAAAATATCGGAGAGGCAAAGGCAAAGGATGGTGAGAATGGTCAAAAACAGCCCACAGACCACCTCCAAAGACCTACAACATTATCTTGCTGCAGATGGTGTCACTGTGCATCGTTCAAAAATTCAGTGCACTTTGCACAAGGAGAAGCTGTATGGGAGAGTGATGCTGAAGAAGCCTTTTCTACACACATGCCACAAACAGAGTCGCTTGAGGTATGCAAACGCACATTTGGACAAGCCAACTTAATTTTGGAAGAAGGTGCTGTGGACTGATGAAACAAAGATTGAGTTATTTGGTCATAACAAGGGACGGTATATATGGAGGCAAAAGAACACAGCGTTCCAAGACAAACACTTGCTACCCACAGTAAAATTTGGTGGATGTTCTATCACGCTGTGGGGCTGTGTGGCCAGTGCCGGTACTGGGAATCTTGTTAAAGTTGAGAGTCGCATGGGTTCCACTCAATATCAGCAGATACTTGAGAATAATATTGAGGAATCAGTCACAAAGTTAAAGTTACGCCAAGGCTGGCTATTTCAACAAGACAACAATCCAAAACACTGCTCAAAATCTACTCTGGCATTTTTGCAGAGGAACAAGTACAATGTTCTGGAATGTTCATTCCAGTCCCTAGACCTGAATATCATTGAAAATCTGTGGGGTGATTTGAAGCGGGCTGTCCATGCTCGGCAACCATCAAACCTAACTAAACTGGAGATGTTTTGCAAGGAGGAATGGTCCAAAATACCTTCATCCAGAATCCAGACACTCATTATAGGCTATAGGAAGCATCTAGAGTCTGTTATTTCTGCTAAATATTGATACCAATATTTCTGTTGGGGTGCCCAAAATTTTGTTTTGATGCATATTGCACATTTTCTGTTAATCCAATAAACCTAATTTCACTACTGAAATATTACTGTGTACAGTTATTTGATAGATCAAAATGAAATTGCTGATCCAAACACCCAATTATTTATAAATGAAAATTTTGGAAATTATCAGGGGTGTCTAAACTTTTGCTTACAACTGTGTGTAAATAAATAAATGCATATATATATATATATATATATATATATATATATATATATATAAATAGTTACATATCAGTGGAAGAAGTAAAGAAGTTTAGCTGTAGTATTTATCTCAGTTTGAATTTTAAAATCATTTATTAATGATTTTTTTTTTTATTCTTTTTTTCTTTTTGCAAAAAAATATTTGCAATATGTCTGAATGCTGTTATCTCAAAATACATGATAGAAATGGTTTGATAAAAAGGCCCTTTGAAAAACTGCCCTATAGCTTGGACATCTGTAAGCTGTGGCTTTTAAAGCGTACCTTAGGTCTGCAAAGTGAACTGGTCATTAAAAGTGTATGTTAAACACACATAATACCAAATTCCTTGATGCAAAATATTACACACCTGTTAACTACTGAACCTTAGGGGGTCAACTTTTTAGAAAATCACACATTTCTGCTGATGAAAAATGTATTTTCAATGGCTCATTCTTTTCATTTTACAACATCAAACACATTTGAAATAGTATAAGGAAACCCATGTTGTGAATTATGACTTGCCTGTGCTAGGAAATTCTATAGATGTAAAGGTTTGTGATATACAGTCTATGAAAGTGTTTAAAAATAAAGCAAGCGAGCATCTGATTCAAGAGTAACAAGGTTTAGAGCCTAAAGTGTATCATATTGTACAGTATCTGTCAGAAAATCAACTAAGATTTAAACTGGAAGATAATCAAAGCTGTCCGTTATCACAGTAAAAAACAGCTCTGCTCACTACTGTGAAGAGAAAAAGCCTGGCCAAAACAAAAGAATGATGAAATACATCATATAAAAGCATTTTCCATTTCTCTTCTCACGTGTGAAATAATTTCCATCTAGTAATGTTTTCTAAGTATTGCTCATATGTACAAACACAATAGCCAACAATAGAATATAGATGTTGATGAGCAAGTTTGAGGGGAAACAACTCTACAGTGAGAAATAGCCATCAAATTCCTTTGTTATAATATGAAAAGAATATTGCATTGCTTAGTGCCAATAAACTGTAGCATTCATATAAAGGAATTGATTGATTTCTTCTACTGGAGATGTTGTTTTTTGTTTTAAGATAAATATTATATAACTTTAACCACTTCAAGCCGTTAGGACATTCCATGCCATCCTAACAGTGCTGGGATTTAACGCTGTTAGGACGACATGGAACGTAATTTAAGTGCACTGCTGCCTTCCCCTTTAACAAAAGCAGAAATTGGACTGAGGACATGCCTAGCAGCCTTAAATTTTACTAATAGTGCTTGAATCAGAACTTCGTTCCGATGTTAACACTATATCACCAACAGGAAGGGGTTAAACTTCATATAAAAAAAGGTGAGCGCGGTGTAGCTGCATCCGGAACCGGAACCGGAACCGGCAAATACGAAGATCACACCAAGTCCTCCAATGAGAAAGGGAGCGGCAGGCACTACAAAAACCAAGCGGGCTTGGTTTTTGTAGTGCCTGCCGCTCTCTTTCCTAATTTTACCTTTGGGCGATCCTGAGTCATATCGCTGGCTACGGCACTCTCTCAGCCTTTCTCATTGGAGGACTTGGTGTGATCTTCGTATTTGCCGGTTCCGGTTCCGGATGCAGCTACACCGCGCTCACCTTGGTTTTAGCGTGTAGCAATTCGACTCTCCTAACAGCGCTTGGCAAGCCGTCCGACCACAGAATAACCCAGACCGCCTTCATCCTTGTCCGGACAACCTTCTGAAGCTACACACTGTGAGTTAATTTGTTTTCGCTCTCTAGTGTTTTTTGTAGCGTGAAAGTTTTACCTGTTGGGATAATAGCTTAAGGATCTGTCTGTACTAATCCTTGCTGTATTACGGTTGGGACATTTTAAGCATTAACAATACCGGCATTTTCCTTTGAGCATTTAGCTGGGATATAATCCAAAGGGCTATAAAATAACATACAGTTCTTTTATAAATGGCAGACACAAACAGGGAGGGTTTGGGAACAGATTTCACCCATTCTATTCAGGATTCAGATACTAACAGCAATGTGGAAGAGACTATTGACATGTTTGATATGTATAATAGAGAGGATTTTTTTAACAAAATTTTCTCTAAAGCTGAAAGTGATATTGAGGAGTCTAGCTTAAAAACCAATTTCAAAGCCTTACAAAACATTCTAATTTCTGATTTACGCCTGATGTGGGATATTGTTGCATTCAATAAATATGTGGAAGCGGAAAGAATCCCAAGGGGTCTTAGAATTAAGAAATATCCATCTTTTGACTTTGAAGATCCTCTGGATATGGAGGATTGGAATATAGCACTCACAGAGTGCTCATTTAAACTCATCAAGGTATTGATTAGAGTCAAAGAGAAAAAAAGAACGAAGCTCAAAGCTGAAGTGGACAATATTAAAGAGGACCTCAAACCTTTGGAAGTAAGCTCCAAATACTTAGAGCACAAGAAGAAATTGGATGAGACCCTTAAGAGATGTGATCAGGAACAAGCCTCTAGAAAGGGAACTAAATTTATACGTGACAAAGATGATTATGATCAGGATAAAGTTTATAACTGGGCAGAGGTGCGCCAACAGCAACGTGAACGAAAAAACAAGTCGTGGAAAATTAAACAACAGATGAAAAATAAGCACAAGGAAAAAGGGAATGATAAGGATCCAATTAAGCAAGTTCCTAAATCTATCCTTAAAAATAAGAACAAGAAAGCCAGGAAAGTGGCATTCAGTGCTTCAGAGGGAGAGTCCACGGATTCAGAAGCTAACATCTCAGCAGTCTCCTCTATTTCTTCTTTCTGCTCCTCAACTGCTTCATCTTCCTCTCCTGCTTCTTCTCCTCCTTCTTCTCCTACTCCTCCACCCTCATGTGCTTTTTTACAGGTGCAGTTGGGGGAAGACTTGGAAGAACAACCGGCGACACGTCTGAAAATAAGGAAAAGTTCAGAAAAAGGAAAAAATACAGACGAAGATGGCGCAAAGGAAGAAAAAAGAAAGATCAAGATGAAAAGGGGGCAGAAGCAATAATTCCAACATCACTATGCACAGAAGAAGGACTTAATGTTATTAATATTTCAAAACATCAGTTGAAAGATAGTGAAATTGCTGTGTTATCAAAAGGTTTGGGCTTTGCTCCAACCAATAGGCTTTCATGCTTTAATACACTTTTGGATGTGAACAAATTTATACGAAAACTGTCTTTGAAAAGGTTTTTTGCTTTGTCTAATACTAATGATGATCAGGATAATATAAAGTTGCCTATTCCTAAATCTAATGTAGTTGTTCCACATTTACCATTCATAGATGCGTGCTCTGTAGCAACACTTAATGAGTTATACAGTATGGGGGGCACTGACCAGGAGAGCTCAACAGAGAAACTAGAAAGACCAAATAAATATAGGTCTAAGTTTTATCCTATTAACTTTAGGGGCCCTATGGTCAATGCCTACCACAGACTAGTCCAAGAGGACATACTTAAACTTGAAGCTGATGTCAGTACAGGCGGCGATGCTGCCACCCAGAATATGAATTTCACAGAGCGTTCAGCTATTAATACTTTGAAAAATAACGATGACATTGTCATCAGAAATTCGGATAAGGGTGGCAGCATCGTTGTCATGGATAAATCATACTATTTTGAAGAGGCCCAGAGGCAGCTTTCAGATAATAGTGTCTATAGGTTGTTGCCATACAACCCAGTACATACCTTTAAAAAAGAAATTACCAAGCTTGTTGCCGATGGAATTATTTTGGGCATTTTTAAAGAAGAGGATGTAGATTTATTAATTCCAGAACACCCAATTACTCCTCTGTTCCATCATGTACCCAAAATACATAAGAATATTCAACATCCACCGGGCAGGCCCATTATAGCGGGCATAGGGTCTTTACTGGAACCTTTAGGAGAATGGGTAGATACTATACTACAGCCCATTGCACAAAGACAACTTAGCTACTTAAGAGACACATCTCACTTGCTAACAACATTGGACACCATCCAATGGCAGTCCAACTACAGTTGGATAACTGCGGATATAGTTTCTTTATATACCAGCATACCCCAGCACTCAGGTATTAGTGCTGTGGACTATTTTTTAAAGAGAGAAACAAACTTGAGTGATCAGGAAAGACACTACATATGTGAAATTTTACAATTTTTGCTCTCGCATAATTATTTTATGTTTAACAAAGAGTACTACTTACAAATAAGGGGGACCGCCATGGGGGCAAAATTTGCCCCGGCGTTTGCTAATATTTATGTTTCATGGTGGGAATTAACATATGTTTTTTCAAGTAATAACCCCTGGATGGATCAAGTAGTACTTTTTGTTCGTTACATAGATGATTTGCTTATGATAGTTAACAATGAGAAGAAATCTGTTGTTTTGGATGATTTATTGTCTTATCTAAGTAACAACTTAATGGGTTTGCAATTTACAGGTGAATTAAATGGGTTGCAAATCAACTACTTAGATTTAACATTGAAAATTATAGACAATCAAATTGTGACCCAAACATACAGGAAACCAGTAGCAGGAAACACCATTCTGCATGCCGCATCACAGCACCCAGAACATGTAAAAAAAGCCATACCAAGAGGGCAGTTTATTAGGCTTCGCAGGAACACCAAAAGCGATCTTATATATGAAACACAGTCTCTAGAATTGAAAGAGAGGTTAATTAAGAGAGGTTACAATCCAAGAAAACTTGAACAATCGAGACTGGCAGTAAAAAAGTATAAGAATAAACCTATTAACAACAAAAATGAGTCTAAATTGGGTACTAATGAGAGTATTATTTTCACCACAGAATACTCAATGCATTACAATGCTGTGGTCAAAATCTTAAAGAAACATTCCCATTTATTACTGGGAGATGATATCCTTAAACCTCTGGTAAAAAATTTCAGGTTTGTCCCAAAAAAACCTAAGACACTGGGGAAGGTACTTTCTCCCAGTCTGGTCCTGGACACAAAAAGTATCCCGTCAGGGGATTGGCTATCTAGAAAGGGTGTTCACAAATGTGGTAGTAGGGATTGTCATACTTGCCCTAACCTTATTAAAGGCACTCAATTCTCCTCTAGTGTAGATCATAAGAAATATGTTATAGATTTTTATGCTAACTGCAAAACTAAGTTTGCTATTTATCTTCTGACTTGTAATATTTGTAAATGTCAGTACGTGGGAAAAACCTCACGTGAAGTCAGAACAAGGTTTGGAGAACATATGAGAGATGTCAAAAACTATTGTAAGGACTCTGCAGTAGCAAGTCATTTTAATGGTTTACATTTCACACATTTGGCAGATATGTCCGTTCAAATTATAGACATAGCCAGAATTCCTATTAGAGGAGGTAATAGACAACATATACTAGATAAAAAGGAAATATTTTGGATAATAAAGCTAAATACACGTCAACCCTTTGGAATGAACAAAGAATGTGATGTGAATTACCTAATAGACAATTAAGTTCTGTTGGATATACATATAATATAGTTTATTATCTATATACTGCTTTTTTCATTGCTTGTCTTCATTATCAAAATTAAGCAAATTGACCATATCAGTTAATAAGCATACAGTATACTAGTTCTTACTAAACTCCTCTCCGTATATTAACATCCATTATCATCTTTTAATTCAGGCAGTCTAAGTTCAAACCTTGTTGCTTGCTGTATTATAGAAACCTGTATATATATATACAACTTTGTATATTATTCCCACTGTAAGTGTGCCAATGTTTTTAACAATTTATAATGTTTTTAAATAAAAATTTTTTTGCACATCTAGGGTTAATGGTTTTCCCTTTAAATAGGTATCTCTTACCTAGTGCTGTAGCCTATGATTAAGCGCCACTAGGGGGCGCGAAACGCGTCAGGCCTTCCTTGTCACACTTTTTTCACCCCCCTGTACTTGTGTCCTGCCTTATCTGTATACTTTTGAGATAACTTACATTAAAGTTTTTTTTGATTTTTCAAACTTTAGTGTTAGCCCGCTTGGTTTTTGTAGTGCCTGCCGCTCTCTTTCCTAGTTAAACTTCATATATATATATATATATATATATATATATATATATATATATACAAACACACACAGAGTACTGTGCAAAAGTCTTAGGCCACCATTAGATTTGTTGTTTTAGCAAAGTTTTAATGACCATCCATATTTATTTATTTTGGTCTCTTTATTAAGATACATGGGGCGAATTATCGAGCTCCGTATGGAGCTTGATGCCCCTGTTTCCATGCGAGCCTTCAGGCTTTCCGCAAACCGCTCCTCTATAACTGAATTGCTGCCTCTGAGGCTGCGGTTTTCAATCCGCACAATCCTATATGATTGTGCTGATTGACACCCCCTGCATGGGGCAGCATTGCACAAGATGTTGGCATTTATCGATGTGCGGTGGACATGATACGCTACATTGTATCATGTCCATCCGCACTTTAAGAAATTGGCCCAATGACTGAAAATACAGGGAATAGGTTAACAAAATATAAAAAAAAAAAATTTTCAGAAAAAATGGCATCTTCAGTTAAAAGTCAGTATTTAGTGTGACCTCCCTTGGCACTAAGCACATCTTGAACTTTTTTGGGGAGATTGTTCTGTAGTTTTCTGAAGTAATCTTCTGGTATATTATAACAGGCTCCTTTCAGCACTTCCCAGAGATCTTCTTTAGATTTAAGTTGTCTTTTATTTATTTCTCTGTCCAGGTGATCCTATACTGCCTCTATAATATTCAGGTCTGGATTCTGTGTAGGCCAGTCCATGACTGTCAGTGTTTTATCAGATGTTTTTCTCTCCAAATATGATTTCACTGTATAAGCAGTGTGCTTGGGGTCATTATCATGCTGAAAAAATAAAACTATTCTCAGTAAGGCTCTTTCCAGAAGGAATGGCATGATGAATTAAAACCTGTCTATAGATTTCAGTATTCATGATCCCATCAATTCGGACAATATTGCCAACACCACTGGCAGAATTGCAGCCCCAAACCAGGACAAACCCTCCACCATGTTTCACTGAAGGCCACAAACCCTCATTCTTCCATCTCTCTCCAACTCTTCTTCTCACATATTGTCGATAATTGGACCCAAAAAATTCAAACTTGGATTTGTCACTCCATAATACTCTTTTCCACTGATCTTCATTCTAATCTTTGTGAGATTCAGCCTATTTTAGCATTTTGACCCTATTCCCCTTCCGAAAAAGTGGTTTCTTGGCTGCTACCCTTCCACAAAGACCATTCTTGATCAAGTCTAATAAACCAGAAGATTTCTTTAGAAAACCTCAGGACAGTCTCCCCAAAAGGGTTCAAGATGTGCTTAGCGCCAAGGGAGGTCACAATAAATACTGACTTTTGCCTGTTTTTTTTTTTTTTATATTTCGTGTACATATCTCCTGTATATTCTGTTTGTGTCTTAATAAAGAGACCGAAAAATATATATGGATGGTTATAACTTTGCTAAAAACAACAAATCTGGTGGTGGCTTAAGACTTTTGCACAGTACTGTGTATGTATATGTATGTGTATATATATATATATATATATATATATATATATATATATATATATATATATATATACATACATATACACACACACACACACATATATATATATATATATACAAACACACACACACACACACACATATATATATATATATATATATCCACAGTTTGATTTAGCACACCTTACAAAAATAGAGTTTAAATATATATTTTATACATGTGTATGTGTATATATATATATATATATATATATATATATATATATATATATATATACATATATAAATACACACACACACACATCTTTAGGAGTGCAGCCAATGAGGCCAAATATTTAATAGGAATAGAGCATGATGTTTCGATGCCCTACTGGCATCTTTATCAAATGTCCCAAAATAGTTAAAATAGCAAGATCACCAGTGTCATGTCCTAAAGGAGGTCTTGTTAAAAGTGAAAAAGTTCTGACTTTTATAGTTACTCCTCCATGAGCAATCAGTAAACCGCATACAGCTGTGTGTAATTACGTTTGCCGCTTGATATCTGATTCAATGTGTTCCATCCATTGTCAGTTTGATGCTTCATGCTGATTGGATCCTTCCCCGCATGTGCCTTTCACTATGATGGAAAACAGAGAGCCGCATGGCTAATTTGCATATTACCAACATGGCCGTTAAGCCCTGCCCCTCTGGAGTGCGTCATAGAGCCGGATAGTAGTCTATGGGAATTTAGACACTTATACTGTCGGGTGATACATGCGTTATTGTTTCTAGTGACACCACCATCACCTCTGGACATAAAACTTCATGAATGTGCCCCACATTTCATACGTCATGCTCTATTCCCTATTTTAACCTGTGTTAAATAAAAGCTATTTTTATACAAGCCCAGTGAGTGCAGTCTTTTACTGGAAAACTGCATAACTTTTGACTTTGCCCCCTGGCAGCTGCATAAGTGAGTTGGTTATTGGAGTGCAAAATTAACTTGGAACTTTATACATTATCTTTGATTCTGCACCCACACAAAAAGCTGTTTTTTACTCCTAAGATTGAAGTTTCATTGGATGGAATCAACTGTTTGTAAAGTATAAGGAATATCACCATCTGGATTCCCTTTTGATTACTATATATATATATTTTTCCTGCCTTTTTCCTGCACACAGTATGGATACAGGGGCTCTTACATCAAACCCCACAGGAGGAGCCTATAACATTAATTAGGACTCAGTGAATACTGACACCTTTGTATTCACAGAAGATGATGCAGAACAAATTAGAAATACCTCTGACTTACGTATGTGAGTTGAGAGGGGACATCCCCATTGACATATATCATAAACTACTTAATTTAAACAAACGCAAAATTGATTTTCACTTACACACAGTTTATTTATCAAACTTTCACAAGAACAAATATATCTCAAGAGGTTTTAGAATAATTAATGTCCCCACTCTAGGTAAATCCAGTGCTACATTCTGCAGAAAATGGTGCTGTATTTTAAATAAGTGTTCTTATGACTTAATCCTACTGACCATTGAGGAAATCTCTAGACTAGAAAGAAAGATTCAAGTAGAAAAAATATAACAATGAATTACTAGTTTTCAAAAACAGGAAACTGACCATTGTTGAGACAGATTACCGTGAAAAATGGATCTATAAATGGTTGTATGGTAAGGATGAGAGATGCAGGGAATATAACCCCAGACAATTTCAATAGAACTAACAACACAATTGACACTATAGATACCAGTAGTGGGGAGTCCTCTGGAAGTGACAATACCAACACAAAAAATAGTGGGCCTCCAAACACACTGGGAAACATAACAACCAGATCAGCCAATAAGACACTGACTACACAGTCAAAAAACTTAGAAGGACACAGACCAGACGAGAGGGGTACAAAAAAAAACCCCATGTACAAGAAACAAATATAGTATACAATCTTAGTACAAGGTCCCTTACTGATGATGAAATCAATCTATTGATCAGGGGTCTTTCCTTTATTCCCACCCCCAAAACGTATTCCTTTCAGATGGCTGTGGACATATATCGGTTTCAGAGGCAGCTTAACATCAAAGAATTTTTCAAAGATAAAACATCCGTACTTACCAACACAACATTTAAATCTCTTCAAAATGTGATCCACCTACATCCAATTCATCTATCAAAAGTTTCTCTAGACTTATACGTTCAGATTGTGATAATAATTTAAACACTCAGACATATGCTAACATTTCTGAACAAGAACTTGAAGCACTTTCAACTCTTATGAATGACACTACTATTACTATACACCCTGCTGACAAGGGGTGCTATAGTAATACAGGATTACAGTGACTATAGATTAGATGCCTTACGCCAACTTTCTGATGTATCCACATATAAGAAACTGCCTTCAAATTACAATAATCTATATAAAAAACAAATTGACAAAACCATCAATTTTGCATTACAAATGAATTACAACACAATACAAGAAAGTGAGTTTCTCACTACAGATTTCCCCCAAAACACCAATATTATATCTTTTACCTAAGATACATAAGTCTATAACTTCTCCCCCGGGTAGACTGATAGTGTCGGACAGAGAATCTATATTGTCAGGAGTAGCCAAATACATAGATTTCTATCTTCAACCGCTTGAACAAAATTCTTTTTCATACCTACAAGATTCAAGTGTCATGATCAAGAAACTGAGGGACTTTGAATCCCTTGAGGAAGGTGATGTTTTGGTGACTATGGATGTTGTCAGCCTTTACACTGTTATCCCCCATCAGGAGGGGTTGAAGGCTGTCAGGTCCATAGTCATTTGAAATCAATATTATAAGGGTCCAACTTTAGAATTCCTTCTAGATTTAATTGAACACTGTTTGACAAAAAACTATTTCAGCTTTGAGGACAGCTATTATCTCCAGATGGCAGGTATGGCTATGGGGTCAAACATGGCCCCAGTATATGCGAACATCTTTATGCTGTGGTATGAGTTAGAAATAATGAAACAATTACAGCATACAAATATACCTTTTTACACAAGATACATAGATGACCTGTTTCTTATCTGGCGGGGGAGCCCTGAGACTCTTATTGAATGGGTACAGGAATTGAATAATAGTGACTCTCCTATCAGATTTAAGATTTAATTTGATAAAAATGAAATACATTTTCTTGACCGTAATATCTTCAAAGTCAAAGACGACAGGGGTGTGAGATTTGGTACCTTCTTATATTCTAAGACAACAGACAGAAATTCCCTTTTATTAGCATCTAGCTATCACCCTAGACACCAGAATATGGGGTAATCTCCTCCCAGCTCACGAGAGTGGTCAGAAATAACTCTGAACCAATATTACTAACACTTCAAATTTACTCAATGTGTGACAAACTTGAACAGAGAGGATATGACAAAAAGGACATTGTGGCTGCAAGAAACAGATTGAACAATTGTACACAGGATATGCTATTAATTGTCTGACAATAAGGCACTGACTCCTACTGATACCCAGTTAAATTTCATGACCACATATACCCCTGTACACTCCACCTTACAACAGTCTATACGCAACAGATGGGACATTTTGGGGACTGACAAAAGTCTTGCAAGCTGGAGAAACAAATCTGCAAGGATGGTTTACCGCAGAGCAAGGAATGTTCGTAATCTGTTGGTCAAAACAGACCCCAAAAGATGTTACAAGAAAGAAACATGGCTAAAATCTACAAGAGTGGGGTGCTTCAGCTGTGGAGATCGTGTCACCTGCAACAGCTTACTCATAGGAGGTTTCTTTCAATACCCACATAAAAATAAGCGATATTCCATCCGATATAGGCTTACATGCAGCAGTACTTATGTCATTTATATACTTATTTGTCCATGTTCACCCTTTTTTATGTGGGTAAAACCACAACTACTTTCAAAGAAAGGATGGCCAACCACAGATTCTTTATCAGGGAGGCACTGAAGAATGGAGAATCAGACCTTCCTGTGGCACGTCATTTTGTCACACATAAACATAATTTATCTAGCTTGTGCAGTATGGTGATTGACCATAACTCCCCCCCAAAAAAAGAGGGGTGGGGATCATGCTAGAATGCTACTTCAATTGGAATCCAGGTGGATATTTATGCTGTACACTGTGTCCCCCAGGGGACTTATCATCAAATTGGACTTCGGACCATTTATTGGCTGAAGATAACTGTTTTCAACATGGATTATTCTAAAATTGGTGACTAGGATCATCACTATGTGGTTAACCCTTCTACTATATAAATAAAAAGCCTTGTTCTGCAATTAAAATAGTATTCACAAAAGTCTCCTCCTGGGACAATACATACTATTCTCATATTGTGTGCAGTAGGGCAGTAAGTGATTTTATTTTATTTTTAATTTTCACTAAGTTTGTTGGATACTTTCTTATCCAATAAATTAAGTTCTCCCAATATGACCAATCTTCCCTTCAACACGATATGAAAAATCATCTGCAAGTGGTTGATGCCTGAACATATCAACTTGAGACTATGATATTTGGCAATATATAAAGAACCATGCGACTAGCACATTTTCTCGGGATGATCCGCTTTATGAAATGTGGGGCATGTTTGTGAGGTTTTATGTCCAGAGATGATGGTGATGTCACTGGAAACAATAACGTGTGTTTCACCCGACAGTATGTGTCGGTAGTATGCAAATTAGCCATGCGGCTCTCTGTTTTCCATCATAGTGAAAGGCAAATTTGGGGAAGCATCCAATCAGCATGAAGTATCAACCTGACAACGGATGGAACACATTGAATCAGATATGGACCGGCAAGCTTAATTACACACCGCTGTATGCAGTTTACTGATTGCTCATAGATGAGTGACTATAAAAGTCAGAACTTTTTCACTTTTAACCAGATCTCCTTTGGGACATCACGCTGGTGATGTTGCTATTTTAACTATTTGGGGACATTTGATAAAGATGCTAGTAGGGCATCGCAACCTCATGCCCTATTGCCAAATGAAAGCTATTTTTTATACAAGCCCAGTGAATGCAGTCTCTTCCTGGAAAACTGCATTACTTTTGCCTTTGCACCCTGGCAGCTGCATAAGTTAGTTGATTATTGGAGTGCAAAATAACCTTGGAACATTATACATACAGTATATATATATATATATATATATATATATATATATATATATATATATATATATATATATATATATATATATATATACTTATACATACATACATACATACATACATACACACAGACATATACACACACACATCTTTAGGAGTGCAGCCAATGAGACCAAATAATTACAAAAAATAGGGGATATTGGCACACACTCTCTTTCAAGTAAACAAAACATTTTTAAATGATGTGAAAATTGCCTGGAACCCCCCCCCCCCCACACACACACACACACATATGCTTTTATATTAAAACTGGATCAAACTATCTGGCCATATTCTGCTTAGCCAGTCACTAACTTACAAAGTGTCCCAATGTTGACTGATCCCAACACTACAATACTTTGCCTTTATGGGCTGAATCATTCCTGCTTTGTCTTTTTAAAATAGAATCAGACTCCCTGGCTTTATATACAACTCCAATAGATTGTCATGAGAACACCTGAGCTTGGGTGGGGTGCCTAAGTATTCTAGTGTTAGGACCAGAAAATATTGCCTGCCTTTTATATTTTGCTAACATCTGAGAGGTCATATCTTTAAGTCCTTATAACAGAGCTTTCCATACGTTTCATGTTAGTGACACACTTTTTAGACCTACATCATTTTGCGACACAGTAATGCAGTTGTACAAGCAAACAGGAGGTTAAACTAACTTGTTTTAAGAGATACGGCCACATACATAAATTATATAATAACGAAATGTATTTACAAGTAACAGTAAGTATGTGCAAGAATTAAAATAAAAGTTTAATAACACCAATAGCTACTTACTATTTTAATGGGCTGTATGAGGTTTATGGGATGAACACAGTTTCTGAATATTTGGTGGAATATTAGCTACAGACACTCGCATTTTATCATTAAGCATTTTTAAGCTTCCACTTCCTATCCATATATCAAGAGCAGGAGCAGCAATGCACTACTGGGAGCTAGCTGCAAAAAAACCCCACTTTGACTTCTGACTTCAGCTCAGTATTTAAGCAGCTGCCCTCAGAACTCTGTGAGTCCAACTGACTACTGACCATGCTGCAAACACACTGCTGTCCACTGACTACACGTGCAGTCACAAGCCGATTTAGGAGACTACACATGCAGTCAGGAGCCAATGTACCGCCAAAGGGAATAGTTTCAGTTTCGGCTAAGCTGCGCCAATAGGTTAAGATGATCTGTGACCCACTAGGTATCAATAACGTGTCAACCACGTGATATGTGTAGCAGGCAGGCGGAAACTCGGAAACCCCCCAAAAAATGTAAAAATAATTTAAATTTAAAAAAAATTGTGCTGAAGCAGGGACACACCTACACACTGCCGCCGACACACTAATGTGTCACGACACACAGTTTGGGAAGTACTGCCTTATAACAATGTAAGTCTACATTGCAATGTATTTTTGATGTGGTTTGTGAAACTTTTTTGTTTCATGAAACAGTTAACCAGAGATCTGAGGACGTGGTAATCATTCTAGCGTAAATCACAATTGCGCTTAAGCAAATACGTTTTCTCTTAATTCGTAATATCAGCAGTAAAACACGATGAACGTAAACACCCATGATAAACCCCTTATTGCTTGTGCACAAACATTTTCACTTCACTTGTAGTCTGACCCTTAGTGAGTGAAATGTATTGTATCACTCTATCCTATTTTATCATAGATTATGAGAACTTAAATTGGAGTGTAGGATTAAAGTTCTCAATGTACTTAAGCAGTATCTCTACGAGGTCTTTTCTGTAGCCCAAGTCATCTCCTGAAGAATATATATATATATATATATATATATATATATATATATATATATATATATATATATATATATATATATATATATATAAATAGTTTTTTTTTAATATAAAAATAGTTTGTGTAGTCACACTTCAAATATTGCAGTGGGGACTTAAGTTTAATTACACCTACGTTAACAAGCTCAGCTGTCAAGACAAACATGGTCGCTATCATCTTCACAACCTGCACTTTGCTGATTTGAACATATCGATTTTGTATTGATGTGTCTAAATCAAATTGCAGGTTACTCCCACTAGCACGCTACCTCTTTCTGAATGCCTATATCTATGAAGGATTAATTGTTGTTGAATCACTCAATATCCAATAATTTTCATTAGGTCGGAAAATCCTGAGTTACAGTTTTTAAGTTTAAAGTAGCATGTGCAATGCAAATACCGGTAATCCGCTCCTTCTAATGGCAACCAGCTGTACCACGTGACTGGAGCTCAGGGAAATAGCTTCTGAACCCAAAGAGGAGAGTTTGGCGTGGAAGATGGCCAAGAAACAAGGCATTGTCTGAGCTACTTTAAACTTAACAACTCTAACAGAGGATTATCCGACCTAATGCAGATTATTGGATATTAAGTGATTCAACAACACAGGGTCTCTACTATCACCATAAACCCTAGGATACCTGCTAATAGAGGGTATTACAAAAAGTGGATATATTCGGTCAGAGACATGGGGGCATATGTATCAAGCTCCGTATGGAAGGCTCATTGGAAACAGAAGTTATGAAGCAGTGGCCTAAAAACCGCTGCTCCATAACCTGTCTGCCTGCACTAAGGCCGCAGACAAAAATTGCCAGAAATCAACCCGATTGAATAAGATCGGGATGATTGACACCACTGCTAGCTGCCTTGCATCAGGGGCAGCATTGCACCAGCCGTTCACAAGAACTGCTGGTGCAATGATAAATGCAGAGAGCATATGCTGTCAGCATTTATCGATGTGCAGAGGACATGATCCGCAATATCGGATCATGTTCACTCGCACAATTATAAATATGCCCCATGGTCTGGAGATTTTTTCACCACATTGCCTAACTATTTTTGGACATCACTTTTTTGATAAATTCTTTTTGATACATTTTCAAACAGTACATTCATACTAGGAACTTTTTAACCTTTTTTAGCATTTCACGTTATAATAGACCACCAGTGGCTCTTTATATTTCACTTTGTATATGCCTAAATCAGGTTTTTCTTTATTAATTAATATATTTTATTGTGGTTATCTTTAAATAGATTATTTATTTAACAAGTGTTAATTTTACATGTGCTAATTTACACAGCTGACTTTTTAGGCGCACCATTCAGTATTCTTTTACTATTTGTGTATATTTAGAGGTTGCGGATCCACCTCTAGTTGAAGAGGAGCAACGCTGTAGAATTTTATAAGGGTATTTTTTCGTGTCTTGCTTGACATAGTGGCAGATCCCTTGGAATATTTTGCCACCTCATAGCACTTTCGATCATCGGGGCCTCAACATTGAGTCAGCCGTGAAAAAGAAAAAAAATATGTTTTATGATGTATACCCGTGTTTTTCTTTTTTTGAAAACTGAGATTAACTCATCCAGCTATTTTTTTTTTCATTTCATCTGTATGTTAAATAAATGAATGATCATCATCACTCCTGAGTTCATACTTTGTTTTATTGTGATCTTGAGGGTTTTCAATATAATCTCCTGAGATCTCATCATGATTTTGCAAGATTTCATTGTAAACTTCATTGAACAGAGGAGGAAAAGAGAGTGACTGTGTCTTGCACATGCCAGATACCCAGATTGGATTCTTAAATGACATAAAGGAACATTTTTTTTCGTCATTCAGACAGAACATACAATGGGGCATATTTATCAAGCTCCGAATGGAGCTTGATGCCCCGTGTTTCTGGCGAGCCTCCAGGCTCGCCAGAAACAGCAGTTATGAAGCAGCAGTCACAAAGACCGCTGCTCCATAACCTGTCCGTGTGCTCTGAGCAGGCGGACAGACATCGCCGGAATTCAACCCGATCAAGTACGATCGGGTTGATCAACACCCTCTGCTGGCGGCCTATTGGCCACGAGTCTGCAGGGGGCGGCGCTGCACCAGCAGCTCTTGTGAGCTGCTGGTGCAATGCTGAATACGGAGAGCGTATTGCTCTCCGTATTCAGCGAGATCTGGCGGACCTGATCTGCACTGTCGGATCAGGTCCGCCAGACCTTGTTAAATAGAGGCCAATGTTTTTTGTTTCCTTGTTATCCTTTGTTTGTTGAAAAGCAGGAAGTTAAGTTCAGGAGTGTAAATAAAAAGGGAGAAGCTCTCAACCTGGGAACTAACAATAGCATAATAGCTTGTTCTATGGCTAATTACCACCATAGAAGCAGCCTCTTTCAGGAGTGTGCACGTGTCAACAGTACTATATGGCAACAGTTTTGCAACAATATGATATATTAGCAAGAGCATTAGATGGCAGTGCTGTCATGTAGAGCTTCAGACGTGCACACTAGATATCTCTACAACAAAGAATAACAAGAGAACCAAGCAAATTTGATAATAGAAGTAAATTGGAACCTTTATTTTTTTTAATTGTATGCTCTGTCTGAATCATGAAAGAAATTATTTTAGGCTACTGAAGAAGTGTTGTGGTAAAACATCTTCCTTTTGCACATAGAGATGTTAATGAGATTTTACAGATGTCTTGCACCACTTTCAAGGGATTTAGCATAACAAATCCCTTTAAGTGAGCTAAGCACATAAATGACTACAGAATGAAACAAGATGATTCAGATTTAACCTGAGTAAACATATGCATAAAATCTTAGTCATTATCATTCACTGAAAGTAAAATCTCAAGTGCATCCTTCATCTGAGCACTGCCAGCATGTTTATGTTTATGAAGAAGGGTCAGCAAGCATAAACATATATTTAGTCTGAGACATCCTTATCTAATCAAATATTGCACAATACCTTGTATTTTACTCTAATATGTGAACATATTTGTAGACATATTTAAAAAAAAATACATAAACAATATGTATGTTTTATTTTTCAGTTTGTTTAGTAGATTTAAATTAAAATAAAGTATATATGTTATATGAACTGATTTAGCATTAAATATGTATTGTATATAGGAACTTTAGCTAACGAAGTAAATAGCAATTGAAATAGCAGTGCTCTACCACAAGACTGTAAATAATATATTCCCCTTAGTGACAGTGAAATGGTTGAAGCTGGGTCAGAACTGTGTGGCACCATAGCCCAAGTGCTGATAGGCAATTGTAGCCAGTCTATAAATAGGCATGTGCAGGGGTGGGCAGAATATGTACAATCCTAATGCAGGGGAGATTTTTATTAATGCCAATTGCAGGGCCAGTGCGTACATAAATCTATCTGTCTGTCTGTCTGTACACACACACAAATACACAGAGTCACATATAGTTAACTTAAAATCATTATATAGTAATATATATTATTACTATTGCTTAATACTGAGTCACCTTCAGGTGGGGCCCAAAACATTTTTTGCACCAGGGCCCTCTGTTGAGTAAACCCGCTACTGGGTTGAAGGTTAAAAAACCTGAAATTTATAACTATTTTAGCAATTTAGCAGAATATTTTGTCTCCGATTCAAAGGTTAAGAACATCTGTAGTAAATTTTAAAACCTACTGACCGTACATGTAAGTAAACCTCATAAACAACATTATGGGGGGGGGGGGATCTCATAAAACTAACACAGCCCTATTTCTCTCTCTCTCTCTCTCTCTCTCTCTCTCTCTCTCTCTCTCTCTCTCTTTCTCTCTCTTTTCCCTTTAGATATTTCAAAAAGGAGTCATGTTAAAGGGCCATTATAGTAGAAAAATTCACTAGAGCTTGACATTTTAAAGCTAGCAACCTAGCAATAGTATGTGTTTAACCCTCACAAAAGGGTTAAACACATACTGTTGGCGCTCTACAAATAACTGATAATAATAATAATAATTGCAACTAGCACTGTTAATTGGGTTAGCACAGCCGTAATTTCTGCTCGGGACCAGCAGTGTTGTGGCGTTTTTTAACTGTACATTAAGGGTTAGATTACAAGTGGAGCGCTAAATTATCACGCACCCACAAACAGGCAAATTTGCCTGTTTGCGGGCACGCAATAATTAACCAGCCATTACAAGTGGCTGATTATTGCTACCTCAAGCTTGCGGTAGAAATCAGCGCTCTGAAAATTAACCAGAGATTAGATAATAGAAAATAGAGGGCATTATAGTTTTTTATAATACAAGAAAGCAGCATATTTTTAATAAAACATAACTGCAGTAGGCAAAAAAAAATGGAACTGAAAAGTGCCTTTACATTGCGGTCTATGAGAACTATGTGTTCCCATAGACTGCAATGTAAATATATGTATATGCTTATACACATTAATATATATGTATATATTCGTATACATATATATTAAAAAATGCTGACCATTGCTACGCTTCTTACCTCCTTCCCTGCGCGAGGTTCTGATGCCGTTTGTTAGGGCATCAGAATGAGGCTTCCATAGCAGCCTATGGAAGCGCGCTCTTGTGAGTGCAATGCTTCCTAGCAATAAGAACGCAAGCTTGTGTTCGCATTGTGATTAACTTGTAATACCAGCACACATTATTGTGCGCTGGTATTACATAGTGGAGCACTAATATCGCTTGCATGCAAGCAATATTTAGGGCTCCACTTGTAATCTGGCCCTAAGTATGTATTTAACACCTTTGACAGGGTTAAAGGGACATAATACTCAAATGCTAAATCACTTGAAACTGATGCAGTGTAACTGTAAAAAGCTGACAGGAAAATTTCACCTGAACATCTCTATGTAAAAAAGGAAGATATTTTACCTCACAATCTCCTCAGCTCAGCAGAGTAAGTTCTGTGTAAAAAGTTATACTTCACCTGCTCCCAGCTGCAGGTAAAAATAAAAAAAAAAATGAAGAAATGAACAGCAGCCAATCAGCATCAGCAGTGCTGAGGTCATGAACTCTTACTGTGATCTCATGAGATTTGACTTAACTCTCATGAGATTTCATAGTAAGCTTCCTTTACCTGATTGGTGAAATAATATGAGAGTTCACGAGGCTCATCCCCTAAGATTTCCCAGGACAGACACACTAAAATGTTGCTTAGAAATCCTTTACAATGGGAGGTGGCTACTGAGGAACTTTTGAGGTAAAATATCTTTCTTTTTTACATAGAGATGTTCAGGTGATATTTTCTAGTCAACTTTTTACAGCTATGCTGCATCACTTCCAAGTGTTTAAACATTTGGGTATTATGGCCCTTTAAACACCTAGCATTACATGGTTGCTTATTTTAAAATTACACAGATCATGTAATTTTTTTACTATATTGGCCATTTAAAAAAGTCTAAATGACCCCCTTTAGAAATATCTGACAAAACAAAAATTGTTTCTTTCATGACAAATGATTGATCCAAAATGAATGTTTGTTAGCTATTTCAAAAGGTCACAAACAAATAAAAGTGAAGCTTTCATACTCATTGGCTGACATTTGAATCAATCAACTGACAAAGACATTTCTAAATTCTTATTGAATAGTTTAAATTTTACATTTTAAATCCTGTCCTGCAAAATAATGTAAACTTGAACTTTTTGAAGACATCCCCTCCTGCAGAAAAGCCTTTTCTGCATTTAAGATAGTGGCACCAAATTATCAAGCTCACGGGAAACAGCAGTTATAAAGCAGCAGTTTTAAGACTACTGCTCCATAACTGGTCCGCTGCCTCTGAGGCTGCGGTGTGCATTCCGCCCGATCCTATACAATCAGTCTAATTGACACACCTGCTAGTGGCTAATTGGCCGCAAATCTGCAGGGGGCGGCATTGCACAAGCAGTTCTGGTGAACTGCTTGTGCAATGTTAAATGCTGACAGGGTATGCTGTCTGCATTTATTGATGTCTGTCGGATATGATAGCTCAGCATGCTAAGGCACTGTGGCTGAGCTCTGTAGCAAGGTTCGATTTTCCCGGCAAGGTCCACTTAGCCTTTCATCCTTCTGAGGTAGATAAAATGAGCAGCGCCTTGAGATCCTTACGGGTGATTAGCCGTGCTTTAAAAGTACCTGATACGCTACAGCGTATCATGACAGACATTGATAAATTGGCCCCAAAGTTTTAACTACATGAACAAATTAACTTTTTATCTAAAGGCATTCTGTACTTCTATTTGTTTGTTTTTTGCCTAAAGAGATGTTTGTTCATCATTTTCAGATGAACGCAACAAATATGAAAAAAGTTGAATATGAAAATGCACTGGTCTAATAAATATAATGGGCTACAGAAATCTTTAGCAGGAGCTGTAAAATGGCACTTAAGGCATTAGGCATATACACCTAGATTACGAGTTTTGCGCTAAACAGGGTGCGAAAATAACACCACAAAATATGCGTTATTGCACTCTCCATAGTGCTGCCATTACGAGTTACTGAAAAACCTCCTTGTGCTGTGCGTTATGGTGCGTTAAGTTCCATACCACACAAAAACAAGGGCTGAGTTTGCATGCTCGTGCACGCTTACCCCTATAGACATCAATGGGGAGAGAGTGTTAGAAAAAAAACTAACACCTGCGATTGTGGAATGGAGATTGCCGTAAAACAAACCCCATTGATGTCTATGGGGAAAAGAAAGTTACTTTTAAACACCGTAACATAAACCCCAAGTCTAAACACCCCTAATCCGCCACCCAAACATTACCAACACTAATAAAAGTTATTAACCCCTATTTCGCCCCTCTCCGACATCTCAGATACTAATAAAAGTTATTAACCCCTAATCTGCTGCCCCTGACATCACTGACACCTAAATAAACCTATTAACCCCTAAACCGCAGGCCCCCCACATCGCCAACACTATAACAAAGTATTAACCCTTTAACCTCCATCTCCCCACATCATAACTACTAAACTTATTTACCCCTAAACCACCGCCCCCCCACATCGCAAAACACTTAATTAAACTATTAACCCCTAAACCTAACACCCCCTAACTCTAAATTAAAATTACAATATACCTATCTTTAAAAAAATAAAAACTTACCTGTGAAATAAAAAACCCTAAGTTTAAACTATAAATTAACCTAAAATAACTATTCTAATAAAATAAAAAAAACTACCAATTAAAAACGAAAAAAAACTAACACTTAAAAAAAAAAATCTTACATTACAAAAAATAATAAACACTAAATTACAAAATATAAAAAACACAACGAAATTATCAAAAATAAAAACAATTACACCTAATCTAATAGCCCTATAAAAACAAAAAAGCCCCCCCAAAATATAAAACACCCCCTAACCTGCAATAAACTATCAATAGTCCTTAAAAGGGCTCTTGTAGGGCATTGCCCTAAGTTAAACAGCTCTTTTACCTTAAAAATTACTAAAACCCTAAAAGTAACCACCCCACCTAACCAACCCCCCAAAATAAGAAAACCTAACTGGGGGGTCAGTGGGGGGTTATAGGGTTAGTGTTAGGTGTTTCTTTTAATTTTTTTGTGGTGTTTTTATTTTTAGATGAGTTTTTTTGGGCAGTGTAAAAGAGCTGAATGCCCTTTTAAGGGCAGTGTAAAAGAGCTGGATGCCCTTTTAAGGGCAGTGTAAAAGAGCGGAATGCCCTTTTTAGGGCAATGTCCATACAAATGCCCCTTTAGGGGCAATGGGTAGTTTAGGATTTTTTTAGACTTGTTTATTTTAGGGGGTTGGTTGGGTGGTGGGTTTTACTGTCGTGGGGAATTTGTATATTTATTCTAGATAAAAGTTGTTTATCTTAGGGCAAAATATTTTTGATAATTTTGTTTATTATTTTTGAAATCTTAGAGGTTTTTTTATTTTTCGTAATTTAGTGTTTATTATTTTTTGTAATTTTAGATTTTTTAAATTTTTTCATAGTATTAGGGTTTTTTAAATTTGTAATTTAGATTTTTTAATTGGTATTTTTTTTTTATTTTATTAGAATAGTTATGTTAGGTTAATTTGTAGTTTAAACTTAGTTTTTTTTATTTTACAGGTAAGTTTTTATTTATTTTAAGATAGTTATATTGTCATTTTTATTTAAAGTTAGGGGGGTGTTAGGTTTGGGGGTTAATAGTTTAATTTAGTGTTTTGCGATGTGGGGGGGTGGAAGCTTAGTGGTTAATAGGTTTAGTTTAGTAGTTACAATTTGGGGGTCTGGAGGTTTAGGGGTTAATAGGTTTAGTTTAGTAGTTACGATGTGGGGGGCTGGAGGTTTAGGGGTTAATAGGTTTAGTTTATTAGTTGAGATGTGGGGGGCTGGAGGCTTAGGGGTTAATACTTTATTATAGTGTTGGCGATGTGGGGGCCGGCGGTTTAGGGGTTAATAGGTTTATTTATTGTCGGTGATGTTGGGGGCAGCAGATTAGGGGTTAATAGGTTTATTAAATAGTCACAATGTGGGTGGCAGATTAGGGGTAATAAGTTTAACATAGTGTTTGCGATGTGGGAGGGTGGCAGTTTAGGGGTTAATAGGTAGTTTATGGGTGTTAGTGTATTTTGTATCATTTTAGTTATAAGTTTTGTGAAACATTTTTGTTACACAAAATCCATAACTAAAGGGTCTCAGATGGCGGTATGGATCGTGACGGTATAGGCTATAACGCAAGCATTTTAGCCAGACCGCACAACCTGTAATATGGCACTATGGAAAATCCCACACTCAAACGTCATTTTTTTTGAGTGCGGAATGGACGTTGCATTACAGGCTAAAATGCTTTCGGTATAGCTATACCGCCATGACTTGTAATATGCGTTCCTAGCCATTCCACGCACAATGGCCAATTTTTCAGTGGTATAGCAGTACTGCAAAACTCGTAATCTAGCTGATTATTCTTTATGGCAGAAAATACCCCTTGCAAATAAACCTTCTAAGGACTCTTTCTTTGATATTCTCAACTGCCAAGTGTCCCCCAATATGTGGCTATGTGCAAGATTTAATACAGTGCTTCCTAAAGACTGGGGATTTTTTTTTCTACCCAGTATATCACATCATTATTAACTTTGAAATAAGGATAGGGTAATACATTTTCTGGCTATTCTGAAACACCATTTCTAACCCGGATATTATTTCTTGTTAGACCAATTTTGGATCCTTTTTGATGCCTTTAGTTGTCGTATAGTAAAGAGAGAGAAGTAACAATACCTCCTATTTTCTTTATAATAGTACCCTGCACCCATAAGGAAAAAAATAATAATAATAATTTATAATTTTTTCTTTTTCTTCCCACGTAGGGCATATAGCATGACCATAATTTACAGCTTTTCATATTATCACAAACTTTATTGAACTTGATTCTAAATGGAATAAAAACAAGACCTAAAAGGGAAGAGAAAAAATAAACACCCCACCTGCATCATCCGTCAACTCATATGAAGACATGTGTAGGTATATATGTCGTGTTTTCTTTCCTACACCCCTTAGTTTGATTTTCCTTTTTTGTTCCTCTTCTACCTCTCTATTCCTATTTCATAACTCTAAATTCGGGAATTCATTTCTCTCTTTTGCGGTAGTGAAAGATTCAGACCCAATGAACGGAGAGATTATGTGTAGCTGTACTCTCTTTGGAAAGGTTTGTATGAATTTTGTCCATTTATTGAGGAACCCTTTGATTTGATTTTTAGAGCCTAATGTTATATCAAATTGCTCAACTATAACCTGATTCCCCATTTTTTGAGTAAGTTCTGATAAACTGGGGCCCTTTTTAGATTTCCAATGTTTTAAAATAAGTGACCTTCCTAGGGGGGCGGAGCTAGCCAGCAGCCTAGACAGTCACAATTTAACAGAGCTCTAGTTAAAACCTGTCATTTATTAGCCCTAAAAAGCACGATTTATGAGCTGATTCCCAGAAAAAAACTTTGGAGCAGTATTTACTCACTACAAGGGACCATTGGCTGAAATTTGGCTGAGTTTGAGACAAATTTTGATCTACCCAGAAAGGAGTTCCAGAGGATTTTCAGGAAAATCCCAGGCTTCGGCCTACCTTGGAAGTCTCTGGCTCATTAAAGAGCCTGAAATCATCAGGAAAGAATAAGATTAAAGCAGGCAGAACTACCATCACTGACAAATAACTGCACATCAGGATCTAAGGTTTGCAGCTCCAGACATAGGCCTGAAACCTGTGAGAGGGAACAACGCCATCTTTCCTCAGAAGTAAGTGTGCAACAGATACTGCACACACACACAGGGAATATAACCTGACCCAACTCCCCTAATATACCCTGAATACCTACCTCAACTACTTGTTTTGAAGTTTACTACAGGACACTACTGAGGTGGTTTTAAATTTATCACTCTTGGGGGGCAGAGCTAGCAACAGATGAGACAAGACGCACAACATTTGAGCTCTTGCAATATTATCAAATATTAAGCCTTTTATAGGGTATAATTGGTACTTTCTATCTCAGCCTTTGATCTACACTTCTATGGGAAGGAAAACATCCGTTTTACAGTTGATCTTGACGAAGCCTTAAACATCTACTACAATGCTGGCCTGGAGCCACACAGACTGGTAGAACCATGAGGCAGAAATATTTGCTCATTTTACAGCCACAGTGTCATTCATACAAAACCCACGGCTACCTAAATAAACATGGCAGATTTCTATGAAAGGGTACAAGCGTTACTCCACAAATTCGAGGAGAAGATGGACTACAGCTTTCATGATCTAACACTTGTGGTCAGAGGTCAGTGTGGAGGAGAGGCTAACCTAATGCTTAAAATGGCGCCTACAATTGATATCGCTAGGAACGCCGAGACCTCCCACCTCAACACAAGAACCTCATCACCGGGACTGAAAGCACCCCAGACCCGCACGGAGTCTCCCACACAATCTTTCCCTCTGAATCCAGTGGCGGGTTTTGTAGGAGAGAAGAGTTCTATTTTGCTCACTCTGTTGGGAAAAGATTATAGTCTAAGTGGCAGAGCACCGCAGTCAATTAGCACCTTACCTCCAATAAGCGCTTCAAATCCTCATGCAGAGAGCTGTATTTCTGGCTCCGCACTAGTCCTGGCTACTGGGGAATCTATTGCCAATGCTTGCTGCACCACATGTCTGACGGAGATAGACATTACTTTGCAGCTGCCATTTACCAGTCACGCTCCCAAGGGAAGCCTGTAAATCTGCCCTGAAGACGCTGGAGAGAGAGACCCTAACAACCCCAAATATTCAATGTATCAACCCGAAGCAATTGCCAGGGGATCCTAGCTGCATGACCATTGGTCTGGCCAACTACCGTATGGTTCAGAACCGTGTCACAACCTACCTTGTCAGTGGTTCCCGGATCCGATTCGAGATACCTCTCATACTCTGGAACGAACAGGGGACCTTTGATAAATCCTTGCTCCCTATAGAGGTGGCGATTCTTGTTGTTCTCTGTGAACTTAGAGGAGGTATTGGCTAAATTGAAGTTGCCGTTTGTGTCTGCCAGAGCTGATTCTGTTATGGCCTCCGGAACTTTTATCTTGTACTCTATGCTACTCACTGTATTACACATACCCTCTAATGTAATCACTTACAGAGCTTATTTTATTTAGAAATGTATAGCTACTTTTATTAACCATCTACCTTTCTCATATTTACTTAAGTGAGGATGGGTTATTTTCTAACAAACTCAGAATTGACATATACAGTTACACTTAACTATTGTGGTACATACCCCAAGTGGGTGGTTTGGCTTCTACCCCCTAGACCCTGCCTATTGACCTGGAAAGCTGTTATGATTTTATATATATTCATCTGTGAATGTCTGTTATTCTCTGCTCTGGACCCATTCTAAAAGCCTTTTATTTTATTTTAATTTTAATACAAAGTTATATATGTAGGTATTAATATGCTGTTAGGGCTCCCATTTTTCCATCAAAGCTCCACTTCATGAGATACTCAACCACACTTTTGTATGTCACACAATATATACCATATGTCTAGTGAATAGTCCTGTACAGATAAGTGTTAAAGAATTGTAGGGGTTGGTATACCTCTGGCAGTTTGTGTGTTCCACTAGCTCTGCATAGCCCAGAAATCTGACAATGACTTGGTAAGCAATTTAAGAAAACATAATTATTAACATATATATGTGTTACAGAGGTCTATATCTTCTAATGCTCAGCTTCATGAAGTTGGTATATGCTATATTGGTTATTCCTCCTGATTTTCTTCATATAGCACATTGCTTAGAGGCAATCATACTGACAGGTGCCCTTCATCTTAGTTAACATTCCTCACAGGTTTCCCTAGGACTAGGTTAATGATTATTATACGTGTGGTAATGAACTATACTATTGATTGACAACTGGGCCCTCTGGTACTTGTGCTCAATGTTCATGGGTCTCCATACATATATATTACGCCCCTATCATTCTGAATTAGCACTTTGTGCGTCCTACTATGATAATTCTTAAGGGACATAACTTTACGGCGGGAATTTTTGTGGCAGCCTAATGGTTTGAAGTCTCCCTGTTTGAGTGTCTTCACCAAGTGGCATATAGTATATATTAATATATATATATATATATATATATATATTTTTTTTTTTTCCTTGCCCTTACACGCAATCTCGTTGGGAGCTGCCTTCCCTCGTTTTATACCCAACAGCCCTAGAGACCCAAAAGCCCTCCCAGACTGATATTCTAACTAGCTCCGCCCCCCTCCCCCATTTTAGAGCGGCTCTGGCCCTCTGATTTCCCCCCTAAAAAAATTAAACCTTGCTACTAACCCCCCATTTCACCCCAATTTGTTCTGAATAGATAAACCATTCTGGGAATCATTACTATTTTTCCTAAGTTAAAGGTTAAAAAAAATGAGGTCTTATAATTATATGCTCCAGTTACCCTTATCTACCACACTTGAATTTCTTTCTATCTTTAATTTTATATATCATACGTTTTATGATCCACATGTCAGATATACTGTTATATCCCTTGTTAGAATCCATTTTCTGGCTGTTGAACTTGCTGTTCTGTAAACTAAATCCTTCATTGGCATGTATTTACCTTCGCTGTAGATCAGACTCAGTAATTTTAATGGTAATAAGGGTATCCTTATGTTTTAGTTCAATTATACTTTCTGTACGAGAAATGTATAGATATTCTTGTCAAGTCTATTTTGTACCTGGACATATTTTTCTGTTTTGTTGTTATCACTTTTTACCTCAATAAAAAATTATTTAAAAAATAAAAATAAAAAATAAGTGACCTTCCTATCAAAATTATAGTATTAATGACATTTTTGTTTATTTGTGATGTTGTCTCATCATATAGGAAGGGCAGTATGCCTTATTTTTTTAATGTAAATGGCAAGAGTCCATGAGTTAGTGACGTATGGGATATACATTCCTACCAGGAGGGGGCAAAGTTTCTCAAACCTCAAATGCCTATAAATACACCTCCCACCACACACATACATCAGTTTTTACAAACTTTGCCTCCTATGGAGGTGGTGAAGTAAGTTTGTGCTTGATTTTTATGTTTTCTTCTATGATAAGCGATTCTAAGCATTCTGAAGCCCAATTCCTCTCAGAATACAGTGTTTGTCAGAGGGACGTGAAGAGAGTATTGCCTGTTGATTTTTATGGTTTCACTCATGGGAAATCTTTTCAAGGGTTCTCTGTTATCGGTCGTAGGGAATCATCTCCTACCTACCTTTTCAGATCGATAATATACTCTTATACCATTACCTCTGCTGATAGTTTTCAGTACTGGTTTGGCTGTCTGCTATATGTGGTTAGGTGTCTTCGGTAAGTATGTATCATTATTTAAGACACTCTCAGCTATGTTTGGTACTTTATGTATTAATATAAAGTTTTAAATATATGTATTTACTTATATTTGCCATGAGTTAGGTCGACTGTATATTTCCCTTTGCAGTCTAACAGTTTCAGTATGAGAATCATGTTTTAGGAAGTTATTTTTTAAAATTTTCTTACCTGGAGTTTAGTCTTTTTTTCCAATTGTTTTTTTCCTTAATTTCACAGGCAAATCTAGGCTCGCGAGGGCGCAGAATGCTGTTATTTATTGCATCATCTTTGGCACGAAAAATTTTTGGCACAAATTTGCGTCTATAGTGTCGCAAGTTTCGCAATTTCCTGCGTCTTTATTGACATTAGTTTGTTTGGTGCGAAGTCCATAACCTGTCCGCCTTCTCTGAACAGGCGGACAGACATCACTGCAATTCAACCCGATCGAGTATGATCTGGTGACACCCCCTGCTGGCGGCCGATTGGCTGTGAATCTGCAGGGGCGGCGTTGCACCAGCAGCTCACAAGAGCTGCTGGTGCAATGCTGAATACAGAGAGCGTATTGCTCTCCGCATTCAGCGAGGTCTGTCGGACCTGATCCACACTGTCGGATCAGGTCCAACAAACCTTTGTTAAATAGGGGCCATGGTATTTAAATCTAGATTACTATCTCTATCATAATTTATTTGGTTCTCAGTTGGACTCTATTATTTCCACTATCACTGGGGGAAGGGAGTTTTTTGCCCCAAGATAAAAAGTCTATGGGTAAATCTAAAGCTTCTAATCGGTTTTGTTCCTTTTGTCAGAATAGTGAAGAAGAAAACCACTCCTTCCCATAAGGACTCTGGCTCCAATTGGAAGCCATTCTCAAGTTGGAATAAATCTAAGCCTTATAAGACGCCAAAGCCATCCCCCAAGACTGCATTAAGGTGCAGCCCTCAATCCTGTTCAACTGGTGGGGGCAGATTTAAATTATTTCAAAACATTTGGGCAGATTCTGTTCAGAATTAGTGGATTCAGAGCATTGTTTCTCAAGGGTATTCAATAGGTGTCAGAATAAGACCTCCTGTGAGAAGATTCTTCTCTCTCATGTTCCAACAAATCCTGTGAAAGCTCAGGCTTTTCTGAAGTGTGTTTCAGATCTGGAGCTTTCAGGGGTGATTACACCAGTTCCGCTTCAGGAACAGGGTCTGGGCTTTTATTCAAATCTATTCATTGTCCCAAAGAAAGAAAATTCATTCAGACCAATTCTGGATCGGAAGTTTTTGAATCGTTTTGTAAGGTTCCCAACTCTCAAGATGGTGACTATAAGGACTATTATGCCTTTTATTCAGCAAGGTCATTACATGTCCAAAATAGACTTACAGGATGCTTATCTTCACATTCTGATTCATCCAGATCACTATCGATTTCTGAGGTTCTCTTTTCTAGACAAGCATTACCAATTTGTCGCTCTTCCATTTGGCCTAGCAACAACTCCAAGAATCTTTTTGATGGTTCTCGGTGTCCTTCTATCTGTAATCAGAGATCAGAGTATTGCATTGTTTCCTTATTTGGACTATATCTTGGTACTGGCTCAATCTTTTCATTTAGCAGAATCTCACACAAATCAACTAGTGCTGTTTCTTCAAGACATGGTTGGAGGATCAATTTACCAAAGAGTTTCTTGATTCCTCAGACAATGGTCACCTTTTTAGGTTTCCAGATAGATTCAGTGTCCATGACCCTGTCTTTAACAGACAAGAGACAAATTAAATTGGTTTCAGCCTGTCCAAATCTTCAGTCTTGATCATTCCCTTCAGTGGCTATGTGCATGGAAGTTTTAGGTCTCATGACTGCAGCATTGGATGCAATCCCCTTTGCTCGTTTTCATATGAGACCTCTGCAGCTTTGCATGTTGAATCAGTTGAATCAATGGTGCAGGGATTATACTCAGATATCACAATTGATATTCTTAAATCCCAGCATACTACTCTCTCTGACTTGCTGGATAGACCATCATAGTATCATTCAAGGGGCCTCTTTTGTTCATCTTTCCTGGACTGTAGTCTCAACAGATGCAAGTGTTTCAGTTTGGGGACTGTCTGGGGCTCTATGACAGCACAAGGGGTTTGGAATCCTCTAGAGGCGAGGTTACCGATCAATATCTTAGAACTCCATGCTATTTTCAAGGCTCTTCAGGCTTGGCCTCTATTAAAGAGAAAACTTTTCATTCACTTTCAGACAGACAATATCACAACTGTGGCATATGTCAATCCTCAGGGAGGGACTCTCAGTCCTTTAGCAATGAAAGAAGTATCACGGATACTTTCTTGGGCGAAATCCAACTCTTGTCTAATTTCTGTGATTCATGTCACAGGTGTAGACAATTGGGAAGCAGATTATCTCAGCCATCAGACTTTGCATCCGGGGTAGTGGTCTCTCTATCCAGATGTGATTTTTCAGATTGTACAGATGTGGGGTCTTCCAGAAATAGATCTGATGGCTTCCCATCTAAACAGGAAACTTCCCAGATACCTTTCCAGGTCCAGGGATTCTCAGGCAGAGATGGTGAATGTGTTGGTGATCTCCAAGATCATAATTGAACAATTGCACATGTTTCTGATAGCACCAGCATGGCCTGTTATTAAGTTTATATCTCCTCCATGGAGTCTTACTTTGGTTTTGAAGGTTTTGCAGGCTCCTACTTTTGAGCCTATGCATTATTTGAACTGTATGAAACAGGAAAGGGATATAGAAAGATATCCAAGGAATTGAGAATGCAAATCAGCAGTGTTCAAACTCTAATCAAGAAGTGGAAAATGAGGGGTTCTGTTTGATAACATACTGCATTCATCTTGCCATTAATTCTGACCAAATTTCCTGTGCCTTTGTAGCTCACACATCCCCAAAACATCAGCGACCCACCTCAGTGTTTCACAGTATGAATGGTGTACCTTTCATGATAGGCCTTGTTGACTCCTCTCCAAATGTAGCGTTTATGGTTGTGACCAAAAAGCTCAATTTTGGTCTCATCACTCCTAATGACTTTGTGCCAGAAGGTTTGAGGCTTGTCTCTGTGCTGTTTGGCGTATTGTAAGCAGGATACTTTGTGGCATTTGCATAGTAATGGCTTTCTTCTGGCGACTTGACCATGCAGCCCATCTTTCTTCAAGTGCTTTCTTATTGTGCATCTTGAAACAGCCACACCACATGTTTTCAGAGAATCCTGTATTTCACCTGAAGTTATTTGTGGGTTTGTCTTTGCATCCCAAACAATTTTCCTGGCAGTTGTGGCTGAAATTTTAGTTGGTCTACCTGACCGTGGTTTGGTTTCAACAGAACCCCTCATTTTCCACTTCTTGATTAGAGTTTGAACACTGCTGATTGGCATTATCAAATCCTTGGATATCTTTTTATATCCCTTTCCTGTTTTATACAGTTCAACTACCTTTTCCCGCAGATCCTTTGACAATTCTTTTGCTTTCCCCATGACTCAGAATCCAGAAACGTCAGTGCAGCACTGGATGAAAGATGCAAGGGTATGTCAGGAGTCCAGAAACTCATTGACCTTTTATACACACACACTAATTACAAGCAAACAGATCACAGGTTAGTATAGTTACCTTTAATAGCCAAACCACTTTGTGTTAACTTGTGTGCATGTTATCAGGCCAAAATCACCAGGGTATGTAAACTTTTGATCGGGATCATTTGGGTAGTTTCTGTTGTCATTATGATTTAAAAAGAGTAAACACAGTTGATTGATAATAAATGGCTTTAGCCAAACACTAACCATGAGTAAAAGAAACATTTTTGTGTTATCATTCATATTCTCTGAAAAATTGCCAAGTAATCATAAATTCTGCCAGGGTATGTAAACTTATGAGCACAACTGTATGCCCGGTTGTCTATGCGCAGCATAGGAAATAGTTACCGGTACCGGTCTGTGGGAAATGTGTGCTTCAGTGAGCAGCACGCTGTGTGTTGCGGTCTCGGCCATGTCCGTAGCTGATGGCGTCTACGGGTTCAGTCATGTCTCACTGCAGATAGACTGATAGCAGCAGTGCAATGGCAGGATTCTGAGATGCGATGGAAGTAAGAGGTAATCCACAGTGAAAGAAGAAGGGGCTACTGGAGTTGTAAATCTTTAGATGCACAAAGGTTGATGATAGGTGGAATCTCAATAGGATGACTATGGAGGAAAAACTTAAGTAGATAAGTCCTAAGAAGGATATCCATGAACGTAAAACAATGATACTAGTCCCAGTAGGGAGGAAAATTACCAAGCAATGGTTGTGGATTGAGGAGGGGTTATTTAGAGAGGATATAATGAAAATCACACCTACTACAGGTGCGTGAAACATGACAGGGGGTCATCCTGACTTACCCATGAGCAAAGAACAACTGGTAATCTCCTCAGGAACTGAACCATCATAAGTAGCTCTATGATGGCCAGAAGAATTAATCTCAGGTTTCAGCCACTTTCTGGCAAGATGTATTGAGTCAATCTGATACCTGACTTCCTTATCCTTGCTGTAATTCCAAGCATGAAACCTCTGGGCACAAACTGCATTTGTCACTCCCAGGTGTGCCAAGATATCTGCTTTCAGCTTTTTATAGTCCTTGGCTTGCTCTGGATCCAAATCATAGTAAGCTTTCTGGGGTTCTCCACTTAGGAATGGTCAGAGTGAAATTGCCTTCCCTCTCAGCGGTTAACTCAAATGCCATCAGGTAAGCCTCTATATCATCTGTAGCCATCATTGTTTGCAGTTAATTACTCATGCCAAACACCCTGGAATTTCGGAGCACTCCTGCTGCACTCCCAGACAGCCTCTCAGATAGGCTATGGATTTCCTGATGTATGTATGGTACAAGTGGCACTTTGCTGCTCCTCTCTCAGTAAATGATGAGCTTCTGCATCAACAAACAAAAGAGGCGGAGAGGCCTACACACTCAAGCGGTTAATAAATAGTTAACTTACAAATGGCTACTTGACTGGTAACAGACAAAAGAGAGAGGTGACTGGAGTCTGGGATGAACAGTTACAGCTCTGAACAATTAAAACATAACTTTTATTAATGTAAATCAACACACAATAAAATAGGAAAACACAAAGTTAAAAACACACTCAGGAGCCTAAAATTTATTGAATAACCAGTGTTGCTAATAGACTTATATGAAGCTACTGTGGTGTACAGGTGGGATAAGGGGCAGTGTTTGACCCTTTGAAAAAGCCATTAGGGCGAAACATGTCAGGGACGCTAGGGAACTGGTGAGGAGTCCTAGGAGCTCCTGTATTTTAGAAAGCCTCAGGCTGCCTTTCATTCTATTTTTGCTTATGTTACTGTAATTATATTTTACTTTTGAAGCTCGTAGGTGGGATTAAGAACACCAGGTACCAGTAGGAGGTTTCTCTATACAACCTACCTGGGTTAAGTCCTAGTCATTAACGCTACTAAGACTAGAATAGAAACAATTTAATTTATTGGTAACTACAAGGTTACAACCCAGTGCTAGCAACCGTAATTACTGTACAGCAAATGAATTTGCTTAAGTGGGGGGGGGGGGAGCTAAAATAAACCACTGTATTCAACAACACCTAGGCTAAATCCACAGATAAGCTGAGTAAAAATCTTATACAAACTAACTAGGCTTATTTATGCCTATCACTGCAAGCACAGTTATAGTTTATATAATGTAATTTCACAGCATTTGCAAGGTTATAACCCAGTGCATGGAACCAGTAATTTTCATACAAAGTCGTAGGAAAATCTTAGTGTTAGTATCATACACTGTATATAACAGTGGTGTCATACCTTCCTCTATAGACTAAATTTGCAGATGGGCTTAATGAATAAGTTGACTTGGACTTTGTGTGACCAACTTGAACCAAGGGGGCTTTTCCTATTACCGCAAATATATGTATGAGGATTAGCTTGCAATTATTTTAAACTGACAGAGAACCCTATACAGGGCATGCATATGGGAGCTGTCTGAGCGCTCCGGTATTACTATACCCGCTATTGCAACTTACTAACGGATGAATTAGCATCAAGACATTACAAGCAAACTTGCAAACAATACAAGTGCAGGGGTGCCCTCCCATAAGTTCCAAAACACAATTTTTGAACAAATCAAGTTGATATACATACTGCAAAGAGTGCACTTACTGGTCTAAAGGTTTTATCATAAATAAAGTACTGAGTTAAACCTCACAAATGAACATACGCATAGAGTGTTTCTAAGGTATCAGTTCAATCATTTTTATACTAAACTCTTGGCCGTTATAGTAAAGAGTGCATTATAAGCAGTTTATCCAATGATAACTATTAATAATGGCTAGAACCTGCCCCAATGCCTGATTATTAAACTTTATATGTAAGATTCATCCACTAATCATACTAGTGTATATATTAGTTGCCGGCATTACATATACTGGCTACATGCATTATTATAAGTGGGGACTCAGTCCACAATGAATACACACATATAAATAATCTGTGGTATAAATCTATCACCTATAAGACAAAATCAGGGTACTTGGGTAGGGATTCCACCCTAGCTAAGGCTCTTATATATAATTTTGGATCAAGGTATCATCAGCTTATGAGTTACATATTAATTCTACTCCATGAACTTTATTATACTTTATTATTAGCTCAGGAACATTATAGGACACTTTATCGCTTTTACCCCTCTTGATGCATTCAAATGTAGATGATTTCCAGTACGAAGGTAAATTACACAATGTTGCAATCTTCTACAAACTGATACAACTTTAACCCCCTGGTACATTCATTTCAATAAGTGTTTAGGTAACTGCATCCATAAGCAGTCACACAATAAAAGTTATGTTTTAATCATTCAGAGCTGTAACTGTTCATCCCAGACTCCAGTCACCTTTCTCTTTTGTCTGTTACCAGTCAAGTAGCCATTTGTAAGTTAACTATTTATTAACCCCTTGAGTGCTACATATGTAGTCTATTTTCAAGTGTAGGCCTCTCCACCTCTCTTGTTTGTTGATGCTAATTCTATTACTACATAGCACCTCACAATCCCCGTGAATAATTATAGGGACAGTGTCCATTTATATAATTGGGAAACACAGGGGCACCCAACTTGTACGAGTAGTGCCATTGGTCTTTCTTTTGTTTTCATAAATGATGAGCTTTTGCTTGTGTGGCTGCCAGCTACTTTATCAGAGCATCTGTATTTTCTTTCTGACTTAGCACCAGTGCTTGCGAAGCTGCAATTTTACCTTGCTGTGTAGCATTGATCTCAGTATTTACTCTGTTTGTTTCTACATAGCTACAGACTGGATCAGAGCTTTAATAACTTCTACCATTTTTGTAAATTGTCTCTTCTGCTTTACAGACTTATCAATGTGCCACCCAATACTTCACCAAATGTGACAAAAATAAAAATACCCCTCTCCTTGGAATTTTGCCCAGGAAAAAGCTTTGACACACAGAGGCCCATTTATCAAGCTCCGTATGGAGCTTGAAGGGCCGTGTTTCTGGCAAGTCTTCTGATGAGGCGGACAGGAATCACCGCAATTCAACCCGATTGAGTACGATCGGGTTAATTGACACCTCCCTGCTGGCAGCCGATTGGCCGCGAGTCTGCAGGGGGCGGCGTTGCACCAGCAGCTCTTGTGAGCTGCTGGTGCAATGCTGAATACAGAGAGCGTATTGCTCTCCCCATTCAGTGAGGTCTTGCGGACCTGATCCGCACTGTCGGATCACGTCCGCAAGACCTATGATAAATAGGCCTCACACAGCAGAAAGAACTCCATATACACTGGATTTAGATGCAAAATCCTTGGCCTGCTTATTAACAGACAGTTTGCAGGAAAACAGTTTTAACATAAACAAATGTTCTCTACGATGAATGAATCTCTACGACCGATAACAGAGAACCTATGAAATAGACCCCGTAGAAGGAGATCATTGAATTCAAATAGGCAATACTCTCTTCACATCCCTCTGACATTCACTGCACGCTGAGAGGAAAACCGGCTCCAACCTGCTGCGGAGCGCATATCAACGTAGAATCTAGCACAAACTTACTTCACCACCTCCACAGGAGGCAAAGTTTGTAAAACTGATTTATGGGTGTGGTGAGGGGTGTATTTATAGGCATTTTGAGGTTTGGGAAACTTTGCCCCTCCTGGTAGGAATGTATATCCCATACGTCACTAGCTCATGGACTCTTGCTAATTACATGAAAGAAAGAAATACTTGAAAAATGGCACTTAAAAAAAGGAATACAGCATTTCTGACTAAAGTTGTGTGGCTTTTTACTACCACCAACAGCATTACTTAATTTATGGGGAAACATATATTACATTGTACACAATCCCCTTAGCTCTGTCATAACATATGTACACATGTACACACATGCATGCTTAAATGTATATGCAAAAAATACATTAGATATCTAAATAGAAATATCTATTTAAAATAAATGGAACATTTTCTTCTTTGTGAAGAACATTGGAATGTAAAATATTTATAACTACATTTGTGTTAGTGCTGTAGGTTTAACTCCTGTTTTTTTAAGTTGGAACTCTACCCGTTTGATCCCTATAAATGTTTTGTTGTACTCCACCTTTGTTTATAGCACTACAGAATCTGTTGGTGCTCTACAAATAACCAATAATAATAATAATAATAATTCCATCAACAATTTTCTCAATCTAATAGGTAAAGGCTCCATTATCAAATCGAACAATAAGGGAGACATCGGTCAGCCCTGACGGGTTCCTCTTGTTAATGAAAAAGAGTCTGACATACAGTTATTGATCAATATAGAAGTTTTAATGTCTGAATAGACATTTATGATGAAGTCTTTAAAAAAAACTACAAACCCGAATCTCTCCAGTACCTGAATCAAGAAGAGCCACTCCACCCTGTCAAAGGCCTTCTCTGCATCCAAGGATAGCAGGAAGGCCTCAGGCAGGGCAGAGCGGTCTCCCCCATATCGACAGACTACTTGTAGAATTTTCCTTATATTCATCTCTGAGGCTCTTCCGGTAATAAACCCTGCTTGGTCCTGATGAACAATCGCTGGTAATAAAGGCTTCAGCCTTTCAGCCAGTAGCTTCATCCAAATTTTATAATCATTGCCAAGCAGAGAAATAGGCCTATATGAAGTCATATCTGAAAGGTCCTTATTAGCCTATGGAATTAAGATGATCTTAGCCCTTTTAAAGCTTTCAGATATCTTATAGTTTGTTCTAAAATATGCATTGTATAGATCAGTCAATACAGGGCCTACTTCTACTCGCATAATTTGATAGAACTCAAGGGGTAAATTGTCCGGGCCTGGAGTTTTCCCTCTAGCCATAGAATTAATCGTTCTTTGAACTTCGTTTTCTGTTATTGGTTGGTTCAGGGCTTCACAGTCTTTTTCTGAAACTTTAGGAAATTGGATCTCATCTAGGATTTTTTTAATGTTTTCTGGGTCTGGGCACTGGGATGCATATAGATCAGTATAAAAACTATGAAATAATTGTGAAATTTGATCTTGTTCTGTATATATTGTATCCTTTAGTTTTAACGCTGCCACTGGTTTCCTCCTAGTTTGCCTCTTAAACATTGAAGCCATACATTTGCCTACTTTGTTGCCAAATTTTGAGAATCTGGCAGCATTTTTATATAAAAGTACCTGTGCCTCTCCCAAAAGAAATATCTCTCTTTCTTTCCTGCACTGAAAATAATTATCTGTATTTGCCTTACACAGATTTTCTAAGAAAAGAGTATATGCCTCCCTCACTTTATCTGAGAGAGCTTTATCTTTCCTAAAATTCTCTTTTTTTAATCTTGCCACATAACTATTAATTTCTGCTTTCAGATAAACTTTAGCAGTTTCCCAGAATAACTGAACATTATCTCTACAGTGATTATTAAATACTTTAAATTCTCCCCACGCTGTAGTTAAAAAGTTTTTAAATTTAAGAGAATCCTGTAGATATGTAGGAAAGAAGAAAGAGTTGAATAAAAATTTCCTTTTCACTGCGATTGTTAAAGTAACCGGGGCATGATCCGACAAACTAAAGTCACCGATATTACATTTCTCAACTTTAGGAACCAATAAATCGGAGATCAAAAAAAGATCTAGCCTTGAAGGCGTGTTATGTGTCTTAGAACAACATGTATATTCCAGGCTATTAGGATTTAACAGTCTCCATATATCAACTAGGTTTAACGAGTTATAGAGTAGGTTAAATATTTTTTTCTCAAAATTCAGCTGAAAAGATTTATATTTAACTTTAGTATTATTAGCCCCCACTTTCCTTCTATCCAAATATGAGTTAGGGGTAACATTGAAGTCCCCTCCAATAGTATTTTAGTTTTGGGAAATTTAAACATTTTTTTTACTAACAGATTCCAAAATCTTTCATTGGGATTATTTGGGCCATAGATGTTAACTAACAAGTATTCTTAATTTTGAGTAGAAAATCTAATAATTAAATATCTTCCCTCTTTATCCATTAGAGTATTTAGAATTTTTTTTTTTTTTTTTTTTTTTTTTTTTTTAAGTGTACTTTTATTTTAATGAAATGCGAAAGACATTACAACTATAATTGTAAACATTGCAAGAGTTGAATTGATACAGAGATCACAAACCGCACCAGTACAAAGAAACAATGATACAAATTAACTTTGTCTTATCGTTAACTAGCGGGGTAAGTGGCTGCGTCAAGGGAAAATTAGAGTCGTAATCTATAAACTGTCTGATAGGTGTGGCGAGGACCGCCTAACCTAGTTTGTGATATTAGCGCTAGTAGTTCCAAAATGGTTCGGATGTTGACTAGTAACTTAGGGAAAGAAATCTATGGGTAGCCTAGTAGAGCTCACCACGGGTACGCGGCGAGGTCCACTGCTCATTCTGTACATCCTTATTTTTCACCATCAAGCCGAAGCGCTCCCATTGGGGAGGGGATAGGGCTTCTGTACAAAAGCAAACCTAATGATCGGATGGGGAGAAGGGGAGGGGGGTTCATCTTTGGACAGAAAGGAAAAGGGGGGGGAAGGAGGGTAATACAGTGTCTGGGTCTTTGGACTACTATTGCCCTCACTGCAATACTCATCTTGGGGGATTCTGCTGTAAGTAAGTATCCCAGGGTTCCCAAATAAGGCTAAAGATATCTGATTGGCGTCTTATTCGGTAAACAAAATCTTCCATGGACTTCACATAGTTTAGATATTCCACTACACTCTGCCACCTGGGGGGGTGTACTTTCTTCCAGTTTCTAGCAATTGTCATTTTGACTGAGGTGAGCATGTATATTAAGAGAGATCTCTGATGCAAGGGTATTTTCTCTAGATTTAGGTGTAGGAGGGCAAGTGCAGGGTCACAGATCTCAGGGAGAGCCATTGCTCTAAGTATTTAGAATTTTATACTCAAGTCTTGTATGAAATAAAACAATCACCCCTCTAGAGGATTTTTTATAAGATGAAAAAAAGGATTCTCCCAACCACCTAGCTCTAATCTTTCTATGTTCATTGTCTGATAAGTGAGTTTCTTGTAAGCAAGCTATATCAAAATCTCTTTTTCCTAAATAATTTAGAACTGCCTTTCTTTTTATTGGAGAATGAATCCCCCCTACATTCCATGTTAAGATTTTAACCATTCAGCCAAAAAAGGAAGAGAGGGGAGAAGAGAGGATCGAGAAGGGGAAGGGAGAAAGAGAGAGAAAAAAGAAAAGAAAATCATATATATGTGCAGTGCATAGTAAAACCTTAAGCCATTTGTAATGACAACTATGCAAATTTAGCAAGTACATATAACCCACATTTCCTAATATGTGCTTTACATAGTAAAATATTAAACCCGTTATTATACAAGACCATAGTACACCTATGAAATATATACCTTTACCCTTAAGACCCGTAATCTATATAGAAGTTATCTATATATTACAATATTCTCAATTATTTCACACCTTAAGTGAGAAAAAAAATAAAAATACAGTACATAGTAAAAAAAAACAATTTTGAGAAAAAAAAAAAGCTGTGCCACTTCGTTTAATACATGTATCCAAAATTTTGTAATATATGCTTGTGTCTTACCTAATGAAATATTAAACCAATTAATAAAAACAGCCATAATAAACATATGTAATATATATCTTTACCCTTGAGAGCAGTAATATACATATCAGAATCCATATATCACAATATTCTCAATTGCTTCACACCTTAAGTATAAGAAAGAAAAAAAGAAAAGAAAAAGATGTGCTGTACATAATAAGTATTAAACCAATTTTAAAAAACAACTGTGCCACTTTGTTTAGTACATATAACCAACATTTTCTAATATGTGCTTTACATAGTAAAATATTAAACCAATTAGAATAGGCAACAATAATAAACCTATTAAGTATGTATCTTTACGGTTGAGAACAAGAATATACAAAGCAACTATCCATATATCATAATGCTCTCAATTGTTTCACACCTTAAGTGTAGAGAAAAACAAAAAACAAACAAACAACTGTGCATAGTACAAAACTTTTCGTGTGATACCTATATCCATCATATTACACATTTTCCAACCAAGCAGGTTCTAAAGCAAACAATATAGTGCAAATACAAATTTATGAAATACAATATCCAACATATTACGTCTCTAAAAAAAAAAAAAAAAAAAGCGATTCCATCATATTTTAAAAAAACAAACAAAAGAAAAAACATTACAAACCAAGGAAAAGAAGAAAAGACAGCTAAAAACACCATACAAAATATAAACACAAAATACATAATTGCAAGAAAGAGGACTCTCATTAAACCTTTTACTTCTTTGATTCATTTTCCAAGAAAGTTGAAGCTGCTTCAGGAGAATCAAAGAAAAAAAAGTCCATGCCGGATTTTATCTTCAGCCTAGCTGGATATATCAAGGAGAAGAATCTATTTTTAGCCACTAAGCGAGAGCATATAGGCGAAAATTGTTTTCTTTTTATTAAAGTTTCGATTGAAAAATCCTGAAAGAGCAAGATCTTTGCTCCTTGGTACTGTAAAGACTGTTGTTTCCTGTAGGCTCTCAAGATCTCACTTTTCCCTTGGAAATTTAGAAATTTCACTATAATTGGCCTTGGTCTCCTGGAATTAGATGCTGGTTGTTCCCTTTCTCTTCCCATTCTATGTATTCTTTCAGTTATAAAGATGTTATCCCCTGGGTTTAAACTCAGTAACTCAGGAATGGAGTGTTCCACAATTTTTTTCAAATCTTGGAATCTGAGGGATTCAGGGATTCCAATCAGCCACAGGTTGTTCCGCCTTGACCTATTTTCCATATCATCGATTTTATTGGACAGGCTTATATTTTGTTTTAAAAGAGATTCAACTTGTAGTTGTATAGTATTCTGAGTGTCTTTACAATTTGAGATCCTCTGCTCTGTTTCTTTTATTCTTTCTGCTTGATTTTTCAACTCCTCCAGTATTGGTGTAGGTTGTCACGTCATCACGCAGCACAGACAGCGTGAACCCAGGACGAAGTGCAGACACGACAGCGGTGGAGAGGAAACCACGTCTGCTACAGAGACTGGGATTCTTTGTGCCCGTTGGAGTTTCCTTGGTGCGGGAGGAGGTGTTGTGGTATAGCGGCAGGTTCCATCAGAGCCGGCACCTCTGACCTAAGGAGAACATCATGGGGAATGCTGTGGCGTGGGAGACCGCTCAGGCTGCTGCGACAACAACACAAGAAGGGTCTAGTGGCTTTCTTTCTGTTTGAAGCTGCCGACCAACGCTGGGGCTATTCGGTGCCTGAAAGGTGAGAGCTGGGCACCCTAAAGTCGCAGGGCTGTCTCCATTTGAGAGGCCTTTAACCCCCAAAAGAAGTAAACTTGGAGAGACCCAGAAAGATCCTGGGGGAAGGAAAAGACAAAAAGAGGAAAAGAAGGGAGGTAGGAACTGTTACTTTATTTTAATACAACTTTGAACACGCTGTTTTTCATTGATCTCTAGCAAGGCGGCTATGAGGTTGGTTGATGGCTGATGTAATTGTGAGTTGTTGAACTTAAAAATATGTACACTTTGCCCTTTATTTCTTAAACTCTTAAAAAAAAAAACTGTTGTTGAAACTGATAGTGGAACAGGGCCTCTCATTGTGTTATCACACCTCAGCCTTTACCTCCCTAATTACCTCCCAACAAAGGTCCCCTAAAGAGATTTATTGGGGTTTGAATAATTAAACTTGGTGTTTGGTAGTATACAGGCAGTTGGTAGCCATATAACTGCTGCAGCTGTATGATAGTGACAAAGAACTATTTTATACTAGCCGAGTGACCATTCAAAGATAACAACTGACATTTAATACTTTTGAGTTTGCTATGTACAAAACGATGTGAAACTGCAGTTGTATTTAAAGGCACAGTAAGACGGAGGGGCCTGTGAAACTGTAGTTGTATTTTTATACACAGTAAGATTGAGGTGCTGGATCTAAGATAGAACTTTCCCATAAACTATATGGATAAATACCTCACCTAAGCAAAAATGTCACCAAAGATGAAACAAGCAGAGAAAAAAAGGTAATAAACCTGCTATTTCAGCTATTTCTCCTAATAAATCTACAATGGAAGATAAGAATCTTGACTCCTCTTATGCCGGTGAGATTGCAACTTTGGTCTCTGCTCTAATCAGCCCAAAGATAGAGGAAATATACACAAGATTAAAAATTGGATATAATTAGAGACTTGGGAATAGGAGACAACATCCCATTGAAGTGTTATTGGACATATATCCCAAATGCAGGACCGCATGGAAGTTGTCATGTCCATTGTCAAAGAACATAAGGGAAAAACCCAAGAAGCACAAAAATACAGTTATAGCTATAATCCGAGAGTCAGAGTGTTTCAACCTGGGGATTGTATCTTACTTCTTGTCCCTACAGTGGAAAATAATTATTGGCTACTTGCCGGCCCGCACCCTTTGAGAATGCTGCTGAGAACTGATGGGGGCTCTCAATTTTTAATTTCTCTAAAGAGGAAATCTGAGAAAATATATAATGTAAATCTGATAAAACCTTGAAATGATAGGGACGTCTTAGTTGACCTTTAACCTACAAAAATCCCTGTAACTGAGACAGAGGTAAATGTATTTGAAACCCTGTCTGCATATCAGAAGCAAGAAGTCAAGAATTTTTTAGGAGAAACAAAGGGGTATTTTCAGTGTTACCGAGAAAAACTCATTTGATTAAGCATGATATAATAAAGTCAGGCTATAAAGCTTGAAATAGAAAAAAATATGAACTCTGTTATTAAAGAGTCACACAGTGAGTGGAACAATCCAATTGAGCTGGTACCAAAACCTGATTTCTCAGTAAGATTTTGCAATGATTACCACAAGTTGAATTGTATTTCAAAATTTGACAGTTACCCAATGCCTAGAGTTGATGAATTAATAGAAAAAGACACTATCTCACAACAATTGACTTAACAAAATTGTATTGACAGTTGTCACTCACTGATCACGCTAAGACAACCTTTTCAACTCCAGAAGGCTTATTTCAATGTGTTTTATTACCATTTGGACTGCATGGTGTCATGCCATATTTCAGAGAATGATGGTTAAAATTCAGAAACCCCATGTTCATTATGCGGCAGCATACTTACATGATGTTATAATTTATAGTATAAATTGGGAATATCACCATCCAAAAGTTCAAGCAGTACTGACAATACTACAAAATGTACTATTGGTTTAGACAAGGCCAATTACTTGGGTTATACTTTGGCAGAGGATTGGTAAAACCGAAGACAGCCAAAGTAGAAGCCATGCAGAACTAGTCACAGCATTTAACTAAGAAACTGGTGAAAGATTTTCTAGGGTTTACTATTTACTTTAGAAGGTTCATCCTACATTTTGCTACAAATTTGACAAATCTTACAAAAGCAAAGTCCCCAGTTATGGAAAATTGCCCCCCAGAAACTGAACAAGTTTTTAAGCATTTTAAAGATGTTCTCTGTGCCCATTCAGTTTTGGTAAATCTTAGCTTCTCTAAAGAAGTTACTTTACAGACAGCTGCTTCTCTCCCAAGAGTGAAGAACATTGTGTTCTTTTCCTATGCAGAAAACTAATTCCACAGGATAAGAATTAGTCTATAGTGGAGAAAGAATGCATTGCTATTAAGGGGACCGCTGCTCCTTAACTCCTCTGCTGCCTCTGAGGCTGCGGACATCAATCCATCCAATCGTGTATGATCGGGTTGATTAACACCCTCTGCTAGCGGACGATTGGCTGCAAATCTGCAGGGGGCAGTATTCAGCGATTTCTGACGGACATGATCCGCTACAATGGATCATGTCCGCCAGACATTGATAAATCGACCCCCAAGCCTTATATGTAGCATTCCCTATTGCTGTAAAAAATAAACAGGGAAAGTTTTTGTGTTTAAATTGTTAAATTTGTAAATTGTGTTCTGGGTCCCTGGGGCTTGCATTGCTATGAACTGTTTGTAAAAGGATATTGTACTGCAAAGTGAAGCTTTGTGATATTATATGCTGCAGAAGAAGGATTTACCTTCTCCAATATTTAACTTCTAGATTGTAAGTTCCCACGGTAATAGGGCCCTCAATCCCTCCTGTATGTGTTTGTAAATTTTGTCCTGTCTTTTACAAGTCTTGTATTGTTTTATTTAAATGAATTGTATCCATGGACAGCGCTGTGGAATATTTTGGCGCTTCATAAATAAAGTATAATAATAAAAAGTAATAACATTTTTTTATTTGTTTCTTTGTCCCATAGGACAAGATTTATCAATTTGGATGCCCCTAGGTAGAGGTCATCTGAAGCTCCTCGCTCACACATTAAACACCACTTTTGCATGATTCAAATGTATTGAACAAAAATATTATACATTAATAAAGTGTGAGTAAAATACATAATTTTAAAGACATCATTCTATTATTTATTCTAACATCAAATTTATTGCGCTGATAACCAAAAATGCATTAGTTAAAACATTATCATATTAGTGCATTTGAAGAACATTTAAACTTTATGGGGTAGATTTAACAATCAGTGGATGCTGCTTTCTACGCCCAAAGTTTCCGGGATGATTAACACACCCTGCTAGCGGGTTTAATAGTGAAGAAGCTTACTTTGTGGTGGGGGGTGGCGGTTTAAGATTAATAGTGTAAATAGGTAGTTTGCAATGTGGGGGGTGGTAGTTTTGTGGTTTAAAGTGAAGTTTAGTGCAAATGTTTCCTCTGGACAAACTCTTTAAATGCGATTACGTTTGTGTGTTTGCATTTACTTTCAACATGTAATGCAAGCGCATATTACCGCTGAACACTACACATAGGAAATACGGGGAGCGTAAATTATCATGATTTCGTGCAAATTTGTAGTAATTTTAACAGCGCACCGCATTTAACATAGATTTGAGCGTAAAGAACACTGCAATTTCCCAATTGCGTTTACCCTCCTCAGGCTAACGAAAGTGTTCCACTCCTAATCTAGCCGTAAGTATTTTAAGGTTCTTTTATATAAACATATAAATAGAAATATTATAAATAGTAATGTTATTTCATAATTTATTGTAATTTAAATTAAAGAAATAAAAAACTGTATTATACAGTATTATACTTTATGATTTTTATTTTTTACAGTTATTAGATTCTATAGTTACTTACATTGAAATACAATTTGATTTATCAATGCACTGCAATTTCTATAAACATTAGAGTCTCTGATAAATATGAAATTGTTATAATAATTTTGATTTAATTTATTCATTTACCCTATTATCATAATTATACTTCTCATAGTTTAGTTATTCTGTTCCGGCCATATACTTTTCTAATAATTAAATACCATTATCTTACTTGCTATTAGGTCAATTAATTATATTTTGTGATTTAATTAAATTTAATGACTCAGTTTTAAAGTTACAATATATTTTGCCTTTTTATTAAATTCTAAGAAATTTGTTATAAAAAATGTTCTGTTTAACTATATACAGCCCTCATTTATGATAGAGAGTCAAAAATATTTATTCAAAGCAATGTCGCCTGGATAAAATACAATCAACCCTATCATTCATAATCTGTTATTTGTAATGTAAGGCAGATATAATCAGATTAAAGAATGAATGTGGCTCTTGTCACTTGTTCTATCATTGAAAAATAAAAAAAGAAGTCAAAAAATAGATATGTAGTGAGTGTTGCACTAAGGCGAAGCTCTTGTATGGCTAAAACATAAATTTCATTTTAAATGAAGGCCAAACATTAAACCTCAAGGGTGCATGATACTGACAATGGGAGACGCCATCTTTTGACCATGGACCCATCATGTTAACTTCCTAGTTTTTTTTTATGTCCTCTAGTTTTTAATTTTTTTTATATTTTACCAACTTTCAGTAATGTTTTACCTGTACAGAGTGACTCTGTGCTTTTTATTTAACAATTGAATTACCATACCAATGCTGATGTGAGGTACTAGACTGTTCTAGTTCTGTTTCTGGTTACATGATCTATGCTGTACTGAGCAAAGACAGTCCCATAAAACAGTATCCAAGTAAAAATAATAACAAACAACCATAAGCTCCATTTATTAAGCTGCAGATGCAACTTTGGAGCTCTTGAGGTGCAAGGTTGAGGCTGTAAGACCTCCTAACCTTTCCGAGAGGTTTGGATTTGAAACATCCCGGATTGATACATACTTATAACTTACAAACCTTACTCTAGTTGCACAAGACTAGGGGTAGCAGCTGAACAAGGAAATTTGTCTGTAATAGAAACTGTGGGTGGTAAATGCCTCCTTGGTAACCATCAGTGCAGGCAAACAGGATTCCTGGCTTGGAACCTTGTTATTAAATGGGGCAATCTATCTATCTATCTTTCTATCTATCTATCTATCTATCTAGCAAAGTACATTGCCTTTTTTTAAAATAAAAAGGGTTAATATTCTCAAAAACGAAATGAAACATTTGCAAGAAATCATTACCCCTGTTGGGAGTATTGATTTAGTATCTCTGGGAACATTGCCAATCGTTTGATTTTCTTTTCTCTTTTTTTTATCAACTAATGAGAGGTGAACTAATATGGTTGGATTCTAAATCGTATTTTTTGTTCTTTTAAATGAAAATTAATTTTGCATTTTTCATTTGAAAAGAAACATACAGCATTACCTCATCTCTTCTGTTTTTCTGAAGATATTAAATAGATTTAGAAATGTATACTATAAAATAATGTTACAAAATCAGTCACTACAGAGGTTAGACTAAACGTTGTATTTTTGTGTTCAATGAAATTTGTCAATAAACTGATTCCTTAGATGTAGTGCATTAGAATGTTTGAATGTTTTTTTAGATGTATTAATCTGACACCTGGTCTAAATGCATTTAAACAACACAAACACACGTGTTTAATGAATATTTAATGAATCTGTTGAAGTATTCATCATTAGAATTGTTAAACAATTTGTTTATAAAGTTAAAGTATTACCAATTTATGTATTTGATCTTTATGAAATAAATTCAATTCAGAGTTATAAAATTATTCAATAATGTGAAAAAACACTCTAGAACTATTGTTTCTCAAGCATCCTAAACAGTGTTTTTATCATTTGTTAAAGCTCTACAAGAATACCTTTAAAATATGACCTCCTTCATATTTCTAATGTTTACTATCTACATTATTAAAAACTTAAAAATTACTGGTCATGCAGGTACAAAACAAGATGGGTGGCAACATTATTCCCAATGTTTTAAAAGCTCACTTAAAATCATAACATTGCAGGTGCAGAGGGATCTAATTAAGGCAAAGCTAGATTTTTTAAGTAGGCTATAATTTTATTGAAATACAATGTTGAACTGATTGTATCTCTTATTATAATTAATATAATAATATATCATAATTTATACACTCAACCTCTTCACTGTGAATACCACATTGATATCCTCTGCACTGCTACTGAGAGTACAGTGAAGGACAAATGTGTTGTCCTCTAATTATCTCTGTTATTCATTATTAGTATAGTGGAAGAAAAGTTCCTTCATCATACTCCTCACACAATAAGGAAGTGCATAGAATGACAAGTACTTCATTATCATCAGCAGTTTGTCTTCTAAGGCTGATATATCTCAGTCCCCATAGAGTCTAGAAGTTCATTAAAAATGTTTTTAAAAGAGGGTAATCCGTCTTCTTAAATTCCCCTCTAGGTTGCAGGTAATTGCCAAAAAAATGTGGTGATCACCTAAACAAAAGGCAGGGAGGTTATAACAGAGCCTCCATTGCCCTTGGTGTTTAAGCTAGATTGACAGGTGGTCTCATGTTTCAAATTGCAGACTCTCTTCTTTCAAATGGAGGGAAATTCCATTTTTTTATATGTTTTAATGTGATCACATTTTTTGAAAAGATACATTTTTAAAGAAGTAGGTGGCTATTTAAAACTTCTACCACCCCCATATGCCACACAAAGGGGTCATGAGAGCCCATTTTGGAAAAAGAGCACACATTCTTTCCAATAAGGGTTCTCATACCTGTGCCATTAATACATAATTGCTATAAAATGGCAAACACCTTTCAAATGTTTTTATAGTATTGGGGGATAGTAACCCTTAGGCACTAAAGACATCATGCAACCAACACACTTATATAGAAGAAGAGATTGTCCTATTTCAAATGAGGTGAGCAATGCATGCTATTGCCATAGAAATTGCCATAGAATGCTAGGTGACTTTTATTGTACTCTTGGCTCTAAAATGGTTCTGAGCATAACCATATTTTACAAAGGAGCAAATGATTCCTCTTTTAAAAAAGGAAAGTTTTTTTTTTTCAAAATAAAAAAAGCTAAAATTGCTGAAAACTTGTAGTGAGGTGGTAATTTAAATATTGTTTTTTTTTCTAGCATTAACTGCTTGTAAATTCCAAAAATAGGTATTTACTTTTTTTCTTTCTGCTATTATTGTTTAATAAAAACAGTATTATTTCTCTCTGTATCCCTTTTTCCCCTTTTATTGTATATTTTGTTTATTCTGAACTAAACTAAATTTAGTTTAACTATCGCCATATTTCATTGATCAACACAAACACAAATATATATGCCAATATTATAGCTAACAGAATTAGTAAACATTTACCAAATCTCATACATGTGGACCAGGCTGGGTTTGTTCTGTATCGGGAGGCCAGAGACAACGCAATTAGAACTTTACATCTGATTGATTATGAGACAACCTCCAATATAGAGTTGGTCCTGGTCTCTACCGACGCAGAGAAAACCTTTGATAGGCTCTATTGGCCTTATATGCAAACTACATTGAGGGGCTTTGGATTTGGCTCAGTCTTTATTACAACCCAATAGCTAAGGTTAAAATCAACAGTATTCTCTCTGAGTCCCTCTCCATAAAAAATTAAACTCGACAGGGTTGCCCTCTTTCCCCACCGCTTTATACCTTGACAATGGAACTGCTGGCAGCTCACATCAGTTCAAATCATAATATCAAAGGAATCCCCATAGGGCCTAATAATGATAAAAAACTGTAAGTCTATACGCAGACAATGTTTAGTTGACCATCACCTACCGTGCTCATTCCCCCGTGTCTGTGCTTAAGGAGTTCAGCCGTTTTAGTAACCTGTCACATTTCCTAAAAAAACAACCAAAAATCCAACATTTTAAATATAAATATGAACCAAAAATGATTCAACGAGCTTTCTAAGATTAGCCAATATCAGTTGACTAAAAACCATATTAAATATTTAGGTGTTAACCTAACTCCAAAAATGTCCTCTCTTTTCCAGGCCAACTATGTCCCTATTTTACGAGCTATAGAGAAAAATTGCCAAACTTGGCAATCTTAGCCCTTCTCATGGTGGGGTAGAAACCAAATATTAAAGATGTCCATCTTACCCCGCATTCTATATTTGTTGCAAACGGTTCTGATCCGCCTTCCCCCATCTTTTCCAAAAAATCCATTCTGTTCTATGCAAGTTTATATAGGAGGGTCGCAAACCCAGAATTGCTAAGCAAACTCTATTCAGATCCAGAAAACAGGAGGATTAGGAGTTCCCCATATCTTTTGTTACTATCAAGCAAACATCTTACAATGAGTTTTAAATTGGCATAAAAGCTTGCAGGATAAAGCACAGATTTTGTTAGATACACATATTCTGAAAACTCCTCAAGTGGGCCCTCCTATGCTGATTACCGAATAATTATGGATCTTTAAAATACAGAACATCCACCCTATAGCCATATATTTTCCATGTGGGATACAATTAACAAGCAAACACCAGGAATCTCCTCCATATACTCTCCTATGCCCCTAATCTTTAAAAATACTGAATTGTTGTTGAATATGCACCTTACCATAGGCAATACCAAACATAAAGACTTGGGGTTTTCATCACTGCTGATTAAATTCCTTCATCAAGGGAAGCTGAAATCCAAAAAGGATCTAAATTAAATCCTAGAGGGCACATTCACTAAATGGTTACATTTTTCACAACTGCAGTGCTTATTACATCTCTCCCCACACAAGTCCTCACTCTTACATCCCACTTCCTGATTTGAGGAGCTCTGTAGACTAAATACCTATCTGAGAGGATACCTAGCTATGCCCAAACAAATCCTGGATGATTGTATTTATAAAACACCTCCAAAATGCACCCAATTCTGGAGGACGAGTTGGGAGTAGAGTTTCCCCCTATTAAGTCTTCTACATCCACTCAAATCTTAGAAATTAATTACAAAATCATCTTAAGATGGTATTTGACTTCATCTAGGTTGAAATTGATATACCCTGGCGCATAACCTCAGTGCTGGAGGGGCTGGGGTGACATTGGTAATTTATCTCATATTTGGTAGTCATTCCCCCATTTTGGGTGTCTTTTGAAAAGCCTTGGAAAAAGCCCTGAGTCCTATTCTCTACCCCAAATTCTCTACCCCAAATTTAAATTGACTCCTTTGATGATCTTATTTAATGATAAACCTAGGCTCACATGCAAACTTAGACTTACTCTCTTCCAAATCTGCTTAAATGGGGCTAAGATAGAAAACAGGAATTGCTGCTACTAGAGAAATATTCATACTTCAAACAAAATAGACAAGGCACGTTTCTTAATATCAAATTTTATAGGGAGTCTCTATAGCAGCCCTTCTTAAACTGTGGGTCGTGACCCCATATGGGGTCGCGCAACCCTAATGTGGGGGTCGCGGGAGCAGTGGGGTACTTTTTTAAAATAATGTTCTTAATTTCATTCTTTTTTTAAAAATATGTGTTGCACTGCAAGTGCGCTAAAATTAGAGACAGTGCCAGTTAGACTCTGAGTCTGAGATCAAGATCGTGAGGAGGGGGAAATACTGTCACTTGACTTCGGCTGCAGTGCAGAGCAAGTGCACGCTAACTTAATTGGGAGGCAGACAAGCAGTTTGCGCGGGAGGAAGTTATTTCCTTTTTCCCGCGCCTGTACATACTCTGTCAGTGTGACTGACTGTGCTGACAGAGTGCTGTCAGAGGCTCAGAGACTGCCTGATCCTAGTCCGGACAGCATCATCCTAAGTGCTGTTGTTGTTCACCTGCACCTTTATCTCTGCACATCAGAGGCTAACTTCAGCCTGCAGCTCCCCGACAAAAGTAAATTCCCTCCCCTCCCATCCTTTACATAGGCTGACTGCCCCCCGAGCTGTCAGTGAGAGCATCTGGCAGCCTGGATAGGTTTAGCAAACTATACAGTAACACATTATATTTTATTAGTCAATACCTGCTGGTGACACAGAATTACACGGTTTTACTCTCTCCTGTGCATTATTTACAGACTGTCAGCAACCGTCACAGGAAGTGAGGGTAACAGAGGAGAGGACTTGTCAGTGTGAGTGCAGTGAATTAATGTTGTTGGTGAATATTTACACTGTCTGCCTTCCTTGCTTCCATCCCTGACAAGATAAGACCCCCTCCTGCTAATTAGGGTCACAGAGCTTTGCAGACCATAAATTCTGCCTGTAACTTCATAGGTGAAACTTTCTGGCTGTATTTTAACCCTTAGCTACCACTGGAAGATACTATTTTCACAATACAGAACAATTTGTTGACATGTCTCATACACACATTCTCACACAGACATGTATATACATTTATTGTGGGTCAGCATTATTTAGTTCATTAGGGCTCTCTTTCTATGAAATAAAGAAAAAAAAAACATATTCTTCAGGCTGTGGTAGGTCTTTATTATAATTTTTTTTATGATTAGATAGTGTGTTTGAAGAAATATATAGGTTCCTAGCAATTACCACTACCTTACCCTAGTATAAATTAAAGGGACAGTTTAGCCTAAAATTTTCTCCCCTTTAATTTGTTACCAATAATCAATTTTACCTGCTAGAGTATAGTAAATTGTTTACAAATAGATAATTGACCTTTATATCAGCAATTGAAATCTATATCTATACTAAAAGTTTCTTTACTTAAAGGGCAAATTTACTCAAAAAAAATTATCCTCTTTAATTTGTTCCCAATGATCCACTTTGTATACCTATTTCATATACCCGGGGTCACGTAAAAATGTAATGAGTGAAATAGGGTCGCAAGTGGAAAAAGTTTAAGAAGGGCTGCTCTATAGGCACAGTAGCGACAACAAAAATAAATCAGTCATACATGTCCTGAAAGGTCTGAATGTGCAAGACCCTTACCCCCCTCCTCCCTGACTCCCTCTTTCAATGATCCAAGGTCGACTTCCTTTACCTTTTTTTTACTCTTCCTATCTTTTTTTCTCTTCCCTCCCCATTCTCTCTCCTAATTAATTTCTTTTAATGTTCTCAAATATCTTCTTTCCCTTCTTTTCTCTACCTCTTCTTTTTTATTTTATTTTTTTTTCTTCTCATAATTTAACACTGTAAAGACAATGAAGTTAGTTTTCCCACATTGTTTTTCATGTTGTGTCTACAGCATATACAAACTCTTACTTCATGCAATGGAGTAAATTTATTAATGTGCGAGCGGACATGATACGATGTAGCGTATCATGTCTGCTGCACATTGATAAATTCTTGTGAACTGCTGGTGCAATACCGCCCCCTGCAGATTCAGGTTTTTTTAATCAACCCGATCATATTCAATCGGGTTGATTTCTGTCCGCCATCTCGGAGCAGGAGGACAGGTTATGGAGCAGCGGTCTTTAGACTGCTGCTTCATAACTTCTGTTTCCGGCAAGCCTGAAGGCTCACTGGAAACACGGGGCATCAAGCTCTGTATGGAGTTCGATAAATTGACCCCAATGTCTCTTTCATAAAGAATATATATATATATATATATATATATATATAAAAGCCCCCCCAAAATTAGAAAACCCTAGCCTAAACTAAACTACCAATAGCCCTTAAAAGGGCCTTTTGTGGGCCATTGCCCCAAAGTAATCAGCTCTTTTACCTTTTAAAAAAATACAAACAACCCCCCCAACAGTAAAACCCACCACCCACACAACCAACCCCCCAAATAAAATACTATCTAAAAAAACCTAAGCTCCCCATTGCACTGAAAAGGGCATTTGGATGGGAATTGCCCTTAAAAGGGCAATTAGCTATTTTGCGGCCCAAACCCTAATCTAAAAAATAAAACCCACCCAGTACACCCTTAAAAAAACCTAACACTAACCCCCTGAAGATCGACTTACTGTTCTGAAGATCCGACATCCATCCTCAAGGAAGCGGCAGAAGTCTTCATCCAACTGGGCCGAAGTCGTCAATGAAGCCAGGAGAAGTCTTCATCCAAGCCGGGGCGAAGTGGTCCTCCAGGCGGGCAGAAGTCTTCATCCAGACGGCATCTTCTATCTTCATCCATCCGACGGGAAGCTGGTTTATCTTCAAGACATCCGACGCAGAGCATCCTCTCTTGATCCAACGGACTAACGATGAATGAAGGTACCTTTAAGTGACATCATCCAAGATGGCGTCCCTTAGATTCCGATTGGCTGATAGAATTCTAAGGCATCCCTTAGATTCCGATTTAGCTCTATTGCAGCCCAAAGCCCTAACCTAAAAAATAAACACACCCAATACACCCTTAAAAAATCAGCAGCCAGCAGAAGTGGTCCTCCAGACGGGCAGAAGTGGTCCTCTAGACGGGCAGAAGTCTTCATCCAGACGGCATAGTCTATCTTCATCCATCCGGCGCAGAGCTGGTCCATCTTCAAGACATCAGGTGCGTAGCATCCTCTTCCAACGACGGCTTCTTCAGAATGAATGTACCTTTAAGTGACGTTATCCAAGATGGCGTCCCTTAGATTCCGATTGGCTGATAGAATTCTATCAGCCAATCGGAATTAAGGTAGAAAAAATCCTATTTGCTGATGCAATCAGCCAATAGGATTGAGCTGGCATTCTTTAACATATTAACCCCTAAACCGCCACACTCCCGCCTCGCAAACATTAGTTAAATATTATTAACCCCTAATCTGCCATCCCTAACATTGCCGCCACCTACCTACATTTATTAACCCCTAACATCGCCGCCACTATACTATAAATAAATCTAAATAAAATTACTATAATTAACTAAATTATTCCTATTTAAAACTAAATACTTAACTGTAAAATAAACCCTAAGCTAGCTACAATATAACTAATAGTTACATTGTATCTAGCTTAGGTTTTTTTTTTTTATTTTACAGGCAAGTTTGTATTTATTTTTATCTAGGTAGAATAGTTATTAAATAGTTATTAACTATTTAGTAACTACCTAGCTAAAATAAATACAAAAGTACCTGTAAAATAAAACATATGTTACAATAACACCTAACACTACAGTATAATTAAATAAATTAAATAAATTAAATACAATTACCTAAATTAAATTAGCCAATAGGATTAAGCTTGCATTCTATTGGCTGATTGGAACAGCCAATAGGATTGAAGTTTCTACCTTAATTCATATTGGCTGATAGAATTCTATCAGCCAATCAGAATCTAAGGGACGCCATCTTGGATGACGTCACTTAAAGAGATATTCATTCTGCAAGAAGACGTCATTGGAAGAGGATTCTCCGTGCCAGATGTCTTGAAGATGGAGCCGCTCCACACCGGATGGATGAAGATAGAAGATGCCGTCTGGATGAAGACTTCTGCCCATCTGGAGGACCACTTCTGCCCATCTGGAGGACCACTTCTGCTGGCTTCGTTGAGGACATCTTGCTGCTTGGATGAAGACTTCTCCTGGCAAGTGAATCTTCAGGAGTTAGTGTTAGGATTTTTTAAGGGTTCATTGGGTGGGTTTATTTTTTAGGTTAGGGCTTTGGGCAGCAATGGAGCTAAATGCCCTTTTAAGGGCAATGCCCATCCAAATGCCCTTTTCAGGGAAATTGGGAGCTTAGGTTTTTTAGTTAGGATTTTTTTGGGGGAGTTGATTGTGTGGGTGGTTGGGTTTTACTGTTGGGGGGTGTTTGTATTTTTTATTTACAGGTAAAATAGCTGATTTCTTTGGGACAATGCCCCGCAAAAGGCCCTTTTTAAGGGCTACTGATAGTTTAGTTTAGGCTAGGGTTTTTTATTTTGGGGGGCTTTTTAATTTTGATAGGGCTCTTAGATTAAGTGTAATTAGATTACATATCTTGTAATTTGTTTTTAATTTTCTGTAATTTAGTGGGTTTTTTTTTGGTAATTTAGCTAATTTAATTTAATTGTATTTAATATAGGGAATATATTTAATTGTAGTGTAGTGTTAAGGTGTTATTGTAACTTAGGTTAGGTTTTATTTTACAGGTAAATTTGTATTTATTTTAGCTAGGTAGTTATTAAATAGTTAATAATGATTTAGTAACTATTCTACCTAGTTAAAATAAATACAAACTTAGCTGTAAAATAAAAATAAACCCTAAGCTAGCTACAATGTAACTATTGTAGTTATATTGTAGCTAGCCAGACTGACGACTACCCGACGAATGACGATTCCTTTAAATGACGTCATCCAAGATGGCATCCCTTGAATTCCGATTGGCTGATAGAATTCTATCAGACAATCGGAATTAAGGTAGGAAAAATCCTATTGGCTGATGCAATCAGCCAATAGGATTGAGCTTGCATTCTATTGGCTGATTGGAACAGCCAATAGAATGCAAGCTCAATCCTATTGGCTGATTGCATTAGCCAATAGGATTTTTCCTACCTTAATTCCGATTGGCTGATAGAATTCTATCAGCCAATCAGAATTCAAGGGACGCCATCTTGGATGATGTCATTTAAAGGAATATTCATTCATCGGGTAGTCGTCGGTCTGGATGGATGCTCCACGACGGATGTCTTCAAGATGGAGCCGCTCCTTGTCGGATGGATGAAGATATGAAGATAGAAGATGCCGCCTGGATGAAGACTCTGCCCGTCTGGAGGACCTCTTCTGCCCGGTTGGATGAAGACTTTGCCCGGCTTCGTTGAGGACTTAGGCCCGGTTGGGTGAAGATTTCTCAAGGTAGGGTGATCTTCAGGGGAGTAGTGTTAGGTTTTATTAAGGGGGGATTGGGTGGGTTTTAGAGTAGGGTTGGGTGTGTGGGTGGTGGGTTGTAATGTTGGGGGGGTATTGTATTTTACTTTACAGGTAAAAGAGCTGATTACTTTGGGGAAATGCCCCGCAAAAGGCCCTTTTAAGGGCTATTTGTAATTTAGTATAGGGTAGGGTTTTTAATTATTTTGGGGGGGGCTTTTTATTTTATTAGGGGATTAGATTAGGTGTAATTAGTTTAAAATTCTTGTAATTATTTTATTATTTTCTGTAATTTAGTTTTTTTTTCGTACTTTATTTAATTTAATTGTAATTAATTGTAGTTAATTTAGGTAATTAATTTAATTGTAGTGTAGTGTTAGGTGTAATTGTAACTTAGGTTAGGATTTATTTTACAGGTATATTTGTCTTTATTTTAACTAGGTAGTTATTAAATAGTTAATAACTATTTAATAACTATTGTACCTAGTTAAAATAAATACAAAGTTGCCTGTAAAATAAAAATAAATCCTAAAATAGCTACAATGTAACTATTAGTTATATTGTAGCTATCTTAGGGTTTATTTTATTGGTAAGTATTTAGTTTTAAATAGGAATAATTTATTTAGATTAATTTAAATTATATTTAAGTTAGTGGGTGTTAGGGTTAGGGTTAGACTTAGGTTTAGGGGTTAATAAATTTAATATAGTGGCGGTGACGTTGGGGGTGGGAGATTAGGGGTTAATAAATTTAATGTAGGTGGCGGTGGGCTCCGGGAGCGGCGGTTTAGGGGTTAAACACTTTATTAGAGTTGCGGTGGGCTCTGGGAGCGGCGGTTTAGGGGTTAATAACTTTATTTAGGTGCGATGGGCTCCGGGAGCGGCGGTATAGGGGGTAAAACAGTATAGTATAGTGTGGGTGCTTAGTGACAGGGTAGCAAAAAAGCTTCAAATAAGTCGATGAGCAGCAAGATCGATGACTGTTAGTTAACAACAGTCCACTGCTCATTGCACCGTACTTGGTACGTGTCTTTTTGACAGCTTTTTTGATAATTTTGCAAATGTATTCAGGTCCTCGGCAGCGATGTTAGGCGATCTTAGGCGAGAGTATTGGTGCCGTTAAATGCAAGAAAGTCGACGGCTTTATAACTAGAGGCCTATATCTAAACACCCCTAATCTGCTGCCCCCAACATCGCTGACGCCTGCCTACAGTTATTAACCCCTAATCTGCCGCTCCCGATATTGCTGCTACCGAAATAAAATTATTAACCCCTAATCTTCCGCTCCCGATATCGCCGTCACTATACTACATTTATTAACCCCTAAACCGCCAGCACCCCACATCGCAACAAGCTAAATTAAACTATATTAACCCCTAAACTTAACCCTAATGTAACCCTAACCCTAACGTAACTCTAAACCTAACCCTAACACCCCCTAACATTAACATAATAAAAATATAGCTAAATTGAATTTACAATTATTAACTAAATAATTCCTATTTAAAACTAAATATATACTGTACCTGTGAAATAAAACGTAAGATAGCTACAATATAACTAATAGTTATATTGTAGCTAGCTTAGGTTTTATTTTTATTTCACAGGTAAGTTTGTATTTATTTTAACTCAGTAGACTAGTTAGTAAATAGTTATTAACTATTTCATAACTACCTAGTTAAAATAAATATAAACTTACTTTTAAAATAAAACTAAACCTGCCTTAAACTAAAACCTACCATTACAAAAAAAAAAATCATTACAAAAAAATATATGAAATTATCCAAAAAAAATAAAGATTAATCCTATTCTAATACCCGTAAAAAAATAAAAAAATAAAACCCTTCTCTAGAATAAACTACCAAGGGCCCTTAAAAGGGCCTTTTGTAGGGCATTGCCCTAAGTTAAACAGCTCTTTTGCTACAAAAAAACACCCCCTAAAAAAATACATTGCACAAAATAACAAACAAATTATCAAAAATAAAAAAAATATTCCTATTCTAATACCCAGAAAAAAACACCCCAAAATAAAAAACCTAATCTAGAAAAAACTACTACCTTAAAAGGGCCTTTGTGTAGGGCATTGCCCTAAAGAAAACAGCTCTTTTAGTGAAAACAAATTACAAAGACCCACTAACATTACAAACTCCCACCCCCCCCAAACCCACAAAATAAAAAAGAATATCTAAAAAACCTAAGCTACCCATTGCCCTGAAAAGGGCATTTGTATGGGCATTGCCCTGAAAAGGGCATTTGTATGGGCATTGCCCTTAAAAGGGCATTTAGCTCTTTTACTGCCCAGACCCTAAACTAAAAAAAACACCCAAAAACCCTTAAAAAAAAAACTAACCCCCGACAATCCACTTACAGTTGTTGAAGTCTCGCTTGAAGAATCTTCATCCAGCCTGGGAAGTCATCATACATGCAGCAAGAAGTCTTCATCCAGGCGGCGCGAAGCGGGTCCATCCTGAAGACATCCAGCACAGAGCATCCTCTTCTTATGGTCGCCGCCATACACTGAATCTTCAATGCAAGGGACGCAATTCAAGATAGCGTACCTTGCATTCCTTTAGGAACGAGGCCTGCTAAAATCCTATTGGCTGTTTAAATCAGCCAATAAAATGTAAGCAGCTCTCATTCTATTGGCTAATTCAAATGTGTTATTTTTCGGAATTTAGTGTTTGTTTTTTGTAATTTAGTTCGTTTTTTTTGTAATTAGATATTTTTTGTAATTTTTAGTGTTAGGATTTTTTTATTGGTAGTTTTTTTTTTTTAATTGGTAGTTAGTTTAATTTTAGTTTAATAATTATAATAGTTTAATTGTTAGTTTAAAATGATTTTTTTTAATTTGACAAGTCATTTTTAATTTAATTTAAGCTAGGGAAATTGTAATTTTAATATAAAGTTAGGGGGTCGTTAGGTTTAGGAGTTACTAGTTTAAATAAGGGGTTAATAGTTTTTTAGTATATTTTGTTGTGGGGGCTTGCGGTTTAAGGGTTAATAAGTTTATTATAGCGGCCGTGTGGGCAGACGGCATATTAGGGGTTAATAATATTTAAATAGTTTCTGCGATGCGGGAGGATGGCAGTTTAGGGGTTAATAAGTTTATTATAGTGGCGGAATAGGGGTTAATACATTTTTTTACTCACGGCGATGTCAGGAGCGGAAGATTAGGGGTTAATTAATTTATTTTAGTGTTTGCGATGTGGGAGGACCTCGGTTTAGGGGTTAATAGGTAGTTTATGGGTGTTAGTTGACTTTGTAACACTTTAGTTATGAGTTTTATGTTACACAGTTTACACAGTTTCCTATGGTGCTCTTTGCCTTCTCCTGCTGGCCAGGAGTGATATTCCCAACAGAGATGATGATCCATGGGCTCACAAATTATACATTTTTTTCAGCAAGTTGTTAGAATCTAACAGTTGGGAACTAGGAATAGTTGAAACCGGTATTCACATTTTTAGGAGTCATTCAATTCTGAATTGGTATAAAATGATCATGTCAAGACTGGGACATCTATACCTAGAGTCGACTCTTCATAGGTGGCAGAGGCTCCATGAACAAACACCTATGAAGAGTCAACTCTACAGGGAGTGCAGAATTATTAGGCAAATGAGTATTTTGACCACATCATCCTCTTTATGCATGTTGTCTTACTCCAAGCTGTATAGGCTCGAAAGCCTACTACCAATTAAGCATATTAGGTGATGTGCATCTCTGTAATGAGAAGGGGTGTGGTCTAATGACATCAATACCCTATATCAGGTGTGCATAATTATTAGGCAACTTCCTTTCCTTTGGCAAAATGGGTCAAAAGAAGGACTTGACAGGCTCAGAAAAGTAAAAAATAGTGAGATATCTTGCAGAGGGATGCAGCACTCTTAAAATTGCAAAGCTTCTGAAGCGTGACCATCGAACAATCAAGCGTTTCATTCAAAATAGTCAACAGGGTCGCAAGAAGCGTGTGGAAAAATCAAGGCGCAAAATAACTGCCCATGAACTGAGAAAAGTCAAGCGTGCAGCTGCCAAGATGCCACTTGCCACCAGTTTGGCCATATTTCAGAGCTGCAACATCACTGGAGTGCCCAAAAGCACAAGGTGTGCGATACTCAGAGACATGGCCAAGGTAAGAAAGGCTGAAAGACGACCACCACTGAACAAGACACACAAGCTGAAACGTCAAGACTGGGCCAAGAAATATCTCAAGACTGATTTTTCTAAGGTTTTATGGACTGATGAAATGAGAGTGAGTCTTGATGGGCCAGATGGATGGGCCCGTGGCTAGATTGGTAAAGGGCAGAGAGCTCCAGTCCGACTCAGACGCCAGCAAGGTGGAGGTGGAGTACTGGTTTGGGCTGGTATCATCAAAGATGAGCTTTTGGGGCCTTTTCGGGTTGAGGATGGAGTCAAGCTCAACTCCCAGTCCTACTGCCAGTTTCTGGAAGACACCTTCTTCAAGCAGTGGTACAGGAAGAAGTCTGCAACCTTTAAGAAAAACATGATTTTCATGCAGGACAATGCTCCATCACACGCGTCCAAGTACTCCACAGCGTGGCTGGCAAGAAAGGGTATAAAAGAAGAAAATCTAATGACATGGCCTCCTTGTTCACCTGATCTGAACCCCATTGAGAACCTGTGGTCCATCATCAAATGTGAGATTTACAAGGAGGGAAAACAGTTCACCTCTCTGAACAGTGTCTGGGAGGCTGTGGTTGCTGCTGCACGCAATGTTGATGGTGAACAGATCAAAACACTGACAGAATCCATGGATGGCAGGCTTTTGAGTGTCCTTGCAAAGAACGGTGGCTATATTGGTCGCTGATTTGTTTTTGTTTTGTTTTTGAATGTTAGAAATGTATATTTGTGAATGTTGAGATGTTATATTGGTTTCACTGGTAAAAATAAATAATTGAAATGGGTATATATTTGTTTTTTGTTAAGTTGCCTAATAATTATGCACAGTAATAGTCACCTGCACACACAGATATCCCCCTAAAATAGCTATAACTAAAAACAAACTAAAAACTACTTCCAAAACTATTCAGCTTTGATATTACTGAGTTTTTTGGGTTCATTGAGAACATGATTGTTGTTCAATAATAAAATTAATCCTCAAAAATACAACTTGCCTAATAATTCTGCACTCCCTGTAGGTATAGATGTCCCAGTCTTGACATGATCATTTTATACCAATTTGGAATTGAATGACATCCGATTTCAACTATTCCTAGATCCCAACTGTTAGATTCTAACAACTTGCTGAAAAAAATGTATAATTTGTGAGCCCACGGATCATCATCACTGTTGGGAATATCACTCCTGGCCAGCAGGAGGAGGCAAAGAGCACCACAGGAAACTGTTAAGTATCACTTCCCTTCCCACAACCCCTAGTCAGGAAAAGAGGAAACACAAGGTGCAGAGGTGCCTGAAGTTTATATAAACAAACTGTCTGAAAAACGGATTTTACCATTTACCAGCAATATTATTGCCATATTGATTTTTTTTACTTTCTTTTACTATTTATTATACATCCTTTTAAGTTGTTATTCTTACATCAGCTATATGTAACTTTAGTATTTAGTAATAGAATTATCCAGTTGTATATTTGTGTGCTGAAGTTTATTTATTTGTTCTCTTGTTTATTAATATCCCTAACAGTGTTAAGGGTACACTGAATCTTTTTTTTCATGCAGCATTATATATCCACATAATACATCTCTATAATGCCTACATTTAGATACTTTTTTTCCCCTGACCCCCCTCTTTTACACGTGTGCAGATCTACGGTTTAGCGCTGGTAATACATCTTTATTCTTATATATATGTATATGTCTATTTATGTGTACATATGTATTTGTGTATTTATATATTTATATGTGTGCATATATGTATTTACAGACATATACACAGATATAAACACATAAATACACATTTATACATATATATACATATACACAATGGCAGACTTAATGAACAGAGGACCCTGGTGCAAGATTTTGTTTTGGGCCACCTATAACACAGCGGATGACAGCATAACTAGTAATTTGTTAGATAACATGCAATACAATACAATAAAACAATTATTATTATACTTTATTTATGAAGGGCCAACATATTCTGAAGCACTGTCCATGAGTACAATTCATTTAAATTAAACAATTATATAAAACTTGTAAGAGACAGGACAAAATTTAAAAACAAATACAGGAGGAATTGAGGACAATCTACAAGGGTAGGAGGTTGAGAAACAGGAGGTAAGGACTGCAAGATTGAGAAGATGTTAATTCAGAGTTAGATGAGGGAAATGTTGTTAGGTAAGTTAAATTAATTTATTATTGAGTTGGATGGTAGGCTTATCTGAACAAAAAAGTCTTCAGGGAGCATTTAAAGGAAAAAAGATTAGAGCAAAGCCTGGCAACATGACAGAAGTCCTGCAGTCTAGCATGGGAAGAGGTGATAGTCGAAGATGCAAGGAGCAGGTCATTGTTGGATCTTAGTGGACAGGCTGGAGTATACTTGTTTATTGAGAGGATAAGTAGTGGGGAGCGGCGATGGTGAGAGCTTTGTATGTAAGGGTGAGAATTTTGAATTTAATTCTGCTGTGAATGGGGAGCCAATGAAGGGACTCACAGAGAGGTGCAACAGATACAAAGCAACGGGAAAGGTGGATTAGCCTTGCAGAGGAATTTAGGATGGATTGAAGGGGGTAGAGGTTGGTAAGAGAAAGGCCAGTAGGTAGGTAATTTCAGTCAAGTCGGGAAATAGCAAGGGAGTAGATTATTTGCTTTGTGGTGTTAGCACTCAGAAAAGGGTGAATCTTGGAAATATTGCATAGGTGATTGTGGCAGGATGTAGAAAGCGATTGGATGTGGGGGAAATTGTGTTGCCGTCGACAGGGATAGAGAAGTCAGAAGTTGTCATAGAGCTTGAGGGGGATTAGAAGTAGCTCAGTCTTGGACATGTTAATCTTTAGGCGGGGAGAGGCCAACCAGGAAGAAATACCAGATAAGCAGTCGATGACATGAGAAAGGACAGAGGGAGAGAGAGCAGAGGTGGGTGTCATCAGCATAGAGGTGATATTTTAAGCCATAACTTTTGATAAGTTTTCCCAAAGAAGAAGTATAAATGGAGAAGAGTAGAGGACCCAGAACAGATCCTTGAGGTACTCCAACAGACAGAGGCATTGGAGAGGAGGAGTCACCAGCAAATGACACAGAAAAAGACCTGTGAGAAAGATAGGAGTGAATCAAAGAACGAGCAGTGTCAGAGAGGCCAAAAGAGCTTAGGGTCTGTAGGAGAAGGGGGTGGTCAACTGTGTCAAAGGCAGCTAAGAGGTCAAGTAAGATGAGTATAGCGTAGTGGCCAATACTTTTAGCAGAGAGAAGATCGTTAGTAACCTTGGTAAGGGCAATGTCAGTTGAGTGTTTGGGGTGGAATCCAGATTGCAGGGGGTCAAGCAAGGAGTTGATGGACAGGAAGTGGATTAGGCGATTGTAAACTAGTTTTTCAAGGAGTTTTAAAATTAGTGGAAGCAGTGATATGGGGCGGTAGCTTTCAGGAGAATTAGGGTGTAGGTAAGGTTTTTTGAGTATGGGAGTGACTTTTGCGTGTTTGAAAGTAGATGGGAATGACCCGGTAAAGAGATATAGATTGAATATGTTAGTAAGAGCAGGAGTGAGAATGGAAGACTGGGAGGGCATTAGATGGGAAGGAATAGGGTAGAGTGGGCAAGTAGTGAGGTGTGAGGAAGAAGTAAGGAAGAAACTTAATTTGCAGTGGCTGAATGGAAGATGCAGAGGGTGGAAGAGGGAATTACTGTGCCTGTTGTTGGAATACTGCAGGTTGGTGTTGGGATGTTGCTTGGATAGTACGTGTTTTGTTTGAAAAGTAGTCTGCCAGGTCTTGAGAGGGGGTGGAGCAGGTGGGTAGAGGAGAGAGTTAAAGGTGGAGAAGAGTTGTTAAGGGTTTGAGGAAAGAGTAGATATGAGAGAAGAGAAGTAGGTTTGCTTGGCTAAGTGAAGGGCAGAAGTGTATGAATGAAGAATAAACTTATAGTTTATAGTTTATGAAATCAGATTCAGAGTGAGTTTTCCTCCAGACAGGCTAAGCAGTAAATAGCGTGTTTGCTGGGAGTGCCAGGGCTGTAACTGACAGCGAGATGTTTTTTGCGCAGTTGTGGAGGGGCAAGTGTGTCTAGTGCAGAGGAGAGAGTTTTGTTATAGTGGGCTGTAGCGAGATCAGGGCAGGTTATATTGGAAGTGTGAGGGAGGAGAGCTTGAATGATTTTTGAAAATTGGAGTGGATACACAGGGTGTAGATTTCTACAGGTGCGGGGGCGGGATGGAGAAGTGGGTTTAGTTGTTGCATTTATATTATAGGTGACCAGGTGATGGTCTGAAATGGGAAAAGGGCAATAGGTGATGTCAGATATAGAGCAGAGGTAGGAAAATACCAGGTCGATGGAGTGTCCATCATGGTAAGTAGGGAATAGGGTGGATTGTGACAGACCGAAGGAGGATATGAGTGAAAGAAGTTTAGAGGCAGCAGGAGTAGATGGGTTGTCAATGGGAATGTTAAAGTCCCCAAGAGTTAGAGTTGGTATATTTGTAGAGCGAAAGTGAGGAAGGCAGGTCAAGGAATTGGGAGGTTGGTCCAGGAGGGCGATAGATGACTGTCACTTTGAGGGAGAGGGGGGAGAACAGGCACATACAGTGGATTTCTAAGGAGAAGGAGAGAGATGGGATTGGAGGTAGGTACTGATAAGGAGGGGGAGAGCAGGATACCACCACTGCCGCCATGTTTCTCACCTGGCCTAGGGGTATGACTAAAGTGAAGACCACCATGTTTGAGAGCAGCAATGGAAATTGTGTCAGAAGAAGATAGCCAGGTTTCGGTAATTGCTAAAAGGGTGAAAGCATTTCATGAATGGTTGTAAGTTTGTTGCAGACAGAATGGGAGTTCCATAGTGTACAAGTGAAAGGAGTGTGTGTGCGTATGGAATGCATTGGATGGAAATGAGGTTATGTGTGTTGTTTTTTTATAAGTGCAAAAAAACAAATCCTCCCTCCAAGGTCAGCCACCTGGGTGCAAACAAGCTAAGAATAGTTCAGGGGGAAAAAGATGCACTCTCAGGAATTTCACTCAAAAGAATGTCAGCTTTATTAGATGATGTTTCAGAGACTAACCGTCTCTTTTATCAGATCAAAGATGAAAGAGACGGTTAGTCTCTTAAACATCATCTAATAAAGCTGACATTTTTTCTAGTGAAATTCCTGAGAATGCATCTTTTGTTCCTGAACTATATATATATATATATATATATATATATATATATATATATATATATATATATATATATATATATATATATATATATATATATATATATATCAAAGAACATACACTCAGAAAGTGAAACAGCAAGAGCGCCCTGTAAGATAAGGGGTGTTAATATTACAATCTATACTCACACAAACACAAACATTGCATGTGTATGGGTGAATGTTTGCACACAATGGAGATGCGGCAATCAAATGAGAAACATGTATACAATGTAAATGGTATACAATGCAGATGAATAAGCACACAATACAGATGAATGTCCAAACACTGCAAAAGGATATGTTTGATTCAGGATTCCTTTACATCAGACCGCAGTGTGTAATACAGGTGATGCAGCTTCCCAGAACTCACAGCACTGGAGGCTGGATGTTGCTATTACAAATACAAAAGAAAAGAAGGGCGGCGCAAAACACCTCTAAGTGCAGACTGTAAGATCACAACAATTTTATTAAAGTATATGACGATTAAAAACTCACACTCTCAAACCTCAAACATATGAGGTATGTCCAGTCACAGAAATGTAAATACACTCAGATGCTCAAACCTCCGTGGTGAAGTCCCAGCACACGAACAGTCCTCAGCACGCTGTTGTGCAATTACCACAAGGAGTTGAACAAAGTTCACAGTATCAAGGTTCGTGATAAACAAATATGTCACAGATACTAACGTCAAAAGCCCATACTGCACCAGACTACCAGGTTGAAAAAGCCGGCTCCCCTGCAGCTGGTGTATGCGGCGACGAAGTAGGAAGACGTCCTACGAAATGCGTTAGGCCCCGCCCACCGTCTTGACATCACGCCGCATACACCAGCTGCAGGGTAGCCGGCTTTTTCATATTTGTTTATCACGAACCTTGATACTGTGAACTTTGTTCAACTCCTTGTGGTAATTGCACAACAGCGTGCTGAGGACTGTTCGTGTGCTGGGACTTCACCACGGAGGTTTGAGCATCTGAGTGTATTTACATTTCTGTGACTGGACATACCTCATATGTTTGAGGTTTGAGAGTGTGAGTTTTTAATCGTCATATACTTTAATAAAATTGTTGTGATCTTACAGTCTGCACTTAGAGGTGTTTTGCGCCGCCCTTCTTTTCTTTTGTATTTGTGTATATATATATATATATATATATATATATATATATATATATATATATATATATAAATTTTCAAAGACAGGAAGGCAATCTCAGTTATAAACATTCACTTTAATAAAGCGGTAAACGTTTTCAGGGTTTCCCCCGTCCTCAGACCCCGAAAATGTTTGCCGCTTTATTAAAGTAAATGTTTATAATGGAGAGTGCCTTCCTGTCTTTGAAACATTTTGTATGCCTTACCTTTAAAGTGCACCCCAGCAGTTGTATTCTGCAACTTAGTGCTGGATCCCAGTTTTCTATACAGGTGAAACTCGAAAAATTTGTATATCGTGCAAAAGTTAATTTCACTAATGCAACTTAAAAGGTGAAACTAATATATGAGATTGTGGATTTGGGGTTTTCATGAGCTGTAAGCCATAATCATCACAATTATGACAAATCACGGCTTGAACTATCTTGCTTTGCATGTAACGAGTCTATCTCATATATTCGTTTCACCTTTTAAGTTGCATTAGTGAAATAAATCAACTGTTGCACAATATTCAAATTTTTCGAGTTTCACCTGTATATATCCTATATACGGTGTAACATAGAAGTTACGCTCGTATATTTCACCCTTCGCCTGTAGTGTTTTGGCCCATAGAATGATACAGAAAAGCCGCGCAGTTTTGTATCCAATATAGAGCGTAAGGACTTACGTGGCGAAAATGGAGAAATCTTACTCCATTTTCACCTTGCCACAAAATGCAGGCGTAGTAAGCCTTATGCTGAGTATTGGAGCCCTGTAACTCCCTAAACTGCCTGCAAAATAAAACCTAACACCTAACGCATGCGCAATGTCTATCTACCTGTCAACCGCAATCCCTAATAAAGTGTTTAACCCCTAAACCACCGCTCACGGACCCCACCGCCACCTACATTATATATATTACCCCCTAATCTGACCCCCATACACTGCCGCCACCTATATTAACTATATTAACCCCTAATCTGAGCCCTCTACACCGCCACAAGCTACATTAAATGTATTACCCCCTAATCTGACCCCCCTACACCGCCGCCACCTATATTATATGTACTACCCCCTAATCTGACCCCCCTACACCGCTGCCACCTATATTATATGTATTAACCCCTAATCTGACCCCCCTACACCTCCGCCACCTATATTAACTATATTAACCCCTAATCTGAGCCCCCTACACCGCCGCCACCTATATTATATGTATTAAGCCCTAATCTGATCCCCCTACACCGCCGCCACCAATATTAACCCCTAATCTGAGCCCCCTACACCGCCGCAACCTATATTAACTATATAAACATAAACATAAGTCCAACCCTAACACCCCCTAACTTAATTATTATTTCAATAAATCTAAATAATATTAATATTATTAACCAAATTATTCCTATTTAAAACTAAATACTTACCTATTAAATAAACCCTACGATAGCTACAATATAATTAATAATTACATTGTAGCTATTTTAGGGTTTATATTAATTTTAACTAGGTACAATAGCTATTAAATAGTTAATAACTATTTAATAGCTACCTAGCTAAAATAATTACAAAATTACCTGTAAAATAAATCTTAACCTATGATACAAATACACCTAACACTACACTATCAATAAATTAATTAAATAAACTAAAATTATCTAAACTAAAATACAATTAAATAAACTAAACTATATTACCAAAAAACCAAACACTAAATTACAAAAAATAAAAAAATATTACAAGAATTTTAAGCTAATTACACCTAATCTAAGTCCCCTTATAAAATAAAAAAGCCCCCCAAAATAATAAAATTTTCCTACCCTAAACTAAATTACAAAAGTAATCAGCTATATTACCAGCCCTTAAAAGGGCCTTTTGCGGGGCATTGCTCCAAAGTAATCAGCTCTTTTACCTGTAAAAAAAGAACAATCCCCCCCACATTACAACCCACCACCAACACACCCCTACTCTAAAACCCACCCGATCCCCCCTTAAAAAAAACCCGATCCTCCTCACTCCATGGCTCTGCGGTCTTCAGTTCCAGCATCGCCGATCTTCAGTTCCAGCATCGCCGGTCTTCAGTTCCAGAGTGGACAGTCTTCAGCTCCGCGGTCATCGGTCTTCAACTCCTCCGCTCCACGCCTGCTGGTTCCTGGAAGAAGAAGAGGTCACTGCCTGGAAGAAGACTTCACCGCCTGGAACAGGACCTTCTCTGCCAGTCTTCAGAAGAGGTAAGGACCACTTGGGGGTTAGACTTAGGTTTTTTTAAGGGGGGATCGGGTGGGTTTTAGAGTAGGGGTGCGTGGGTGGTGGGTTGTAATGTGGGGGGGATTGTTCTCTTTTTACAGGTAAAAGAGCTGATTACTTTGGGGCAATGCCCCACAAAAGACCCTTTTAAGGGCTGGTAATAAAGGTAATGATTACTTTTGTAATTTAGTTTAGGGTAGGGAGATTTTATTATTTTGGGGGGCTTTTTTATTTTATTAGGGGGCTTAGATTAGGTGTAATTAGTTTAAAATTCTTGTAATATTTTTTTATTTTTTGTAATTTAGTGTTTGTTTTTTTTGGTAATATAGTTTAGTTTATTTAATTGTATTTTAGTTTAGATAATTGTAGTTTATTTAATTAATTAATTTATTGATAGTGTAGTGTTAGGTGTAATGGTAACTTAGGTTAGGATTTATTTTACAGGTAATTTTGTAATTATTTTAGCTAGGTAGCTATTAAATAGTTATTAACTATTTAATAGCTATTGTACCTAGTTAAAATAAATACAAATTTTCCTGTAAAATATATATAAACCCTAAAATAGCTACAATGTAATTATTAATTATATTGTAGCTATCTTAGGTTTTATTTTATAGGTAAGTATTTAGTTTTAAATAGGAATAATTTAGTTAATAAAATTAATATTATTTAGATTTATTGAAATAATAATTAAGTTAGGGGGTGTTAGGGTTAGGTTTAGGGGGTAATATAGTTAATATAGTTGGCGGCGGTGTAGGGGGCTCAGATTAGGGGTTAATATAGTTGATATAGGTGGTGGTGGTGTAGGGGGATCAGATTAGGGGTTAATACACATAATATAGGTGGCGGCAGTGTAGGGGACTCAGATTAGGGGTTAATATAGTTAATATAGGTGGCGGCGGTGTAGGGGTGTCAGATTAGCGGGAAATACATTTAATGTAGCTGGCGGCGGTGTAGGGTGCTCAGATTAGTGGGTAATGCATTCAATGTAGCTGGCGGCGGTGTAGGGGGGTCAGATTAGGGGGTAATATATTTAATGTAGCTGGCGGCAGTGTAAGGGGGTCAGATTAGGGGGTAATATATTTAATGTAGCTGGCGGCGGTGTAGGGGGGTCAGATTAGGGGGTAATACATTTAATGTAGCTGGCAGCGGGGTCCGGGAGCGGCGGTTTAGGTGTTAATATATTTATTATTAGGAGTGAGACGGGGGAATGCGCATAGAGGGGTATACATGTCGGGATGATGTTTGGGAGGCGTATTAGACAGTTACGGGAGATTTCATATTTAGTAGGTTTTTGTAGGTGCGGGCAGTTTCTAAAGTGCCGTAAGTCACTGGCGACTCCAGAAATTTGTATTTACGCTTATTTCTGGACATCGCTAGTTTGTCTGACTTACGGCACTTTAGCAACTGCCGGCGCCGTATATGTGATAGCCCGATGTGCAAGGTCAAACTGCGGGTGGCGCAGGTTTCCACCCTTGTGCCAAAACCTGCGTCATTTATTGGATCGCGCCCAAGATGTGTACTCTCTTTAACTTATGTTTGCATATATTATGGGAGGAATAATGTTTAAGTTTAGAATTTCTATCAAACATTTAAATCAGAAAGTCCCCAGACATTAATGTAAGTTATTTGCCTCTAATACCTACAAATTATATAGGTTCCCAGCTTAATATGAGCCTTGGTAATTCTTAGTTAAAAAGTAAAACTGCTTTTGTTAAACTGTTTTAGCTGTAGTGTGATAGAACTATAGAACTATATCCCCTCTTATATTTAATGCAATCTCTCATTATGTTTCCCAGTACAGCATACTGTAATTCTACCAAAATGCTTCATAGCAACTAAGAATGCTAGATTTTTTTTAACTATTGTTGAGCTTCACAAAGGGTTATGCAATATTACAAAATACTATTATTATAACTAATAATAGTTATATTGAGTTTATATACCATCCTATTGTGCATTGTAAAAAAAGACCCCATTTCGGGCCCATATTACAAGTGGAGCGCTCTTGATAGCACAGGGTACACTAACAATATTGCAGGACCGTGCTTATACTAGCGCACAATCTGGTAGTTAAAGGGGCATGAAACTCAAAATTTTACTTTCATAATTCAGATAGAGAATACAATTTTAAACAACTTTCTAATTTACTTCTATTACCTAATCTGTTTTATTCTCTTCTTGGCATCATTTGTTGAAAGAAAAGCAATGCACTAATGGTTTCTTACTGAATACATGGGTGAGCCATTCACAATCTGTATATATATGCAGCCACCAATCAACAGCTAGAACCTAGGTTCTCTGCTGCTCCTGAACTTGCTTAGATAAAATTCAGCAAAGTATAACAAGAGAAGGAAGCAAATTAAATAAAATAAGTAAATTGGAAAGTTGTTTGAAATTGTATTCTCTATCTGAACCATGAAAGAAAAATGTTGGGTTTCATCCCCCTTTAACCCCTTAATGACCACAATGTACCCTGTTTGTCACTGGTCGTTAAGGGTTTTTTCAGGACATAATAGCACAAGTCTAGCAAGAAGACGCTATTAATACCCTCCCTCCAGCAGGCTTTGTGGAATAGAGCAGTCTCAACGCTGGTGGCAAGACCGCGCTATAAAACAATCAAGTCCTAAAAAAAGGCCAGTGAAATACAGGTCGGTATGTCGCTGGTCCTTAAGGGGTTAAAGTCCAAAGTAAAACAGAATTACCAGATAATGTTTAGCACAGCTGACATCTCTTTAGCGCACCTTATACTTTCATGAATTGTGTGACCAAGCTAAATTTGCTCCTTTATTACAATTTGTAAGTTATCTGTTGTGCTCCGGCCTGGTGATTTAAATTAATACTAAACCCACATTTTTTTTCTTTCATGAGCATGCAAATTTAAAGCAACTTTCTAATTTATTCCTATTATAAAATGTTCTTCATTCTCTTGCTATCTTTATTTGAAAAAGCAGGAATCTAAGCTAAGGAGCCGGCCCGTTTTTGGTTCAGCAACTTGGATAGTGCTTGCTGATTGGTGACTACATTTAGCCACCAATCAGCAAGCACAACCTAGGTGCTGAACCAAAAATCGGCCGGCTCGTAAGCTTACATTCTTGCTTTTTCAAATAAAGATAGCAAGAGAATAAAGAACTATTGATAACAGGAGTAAATTAGAAAGCTGCTTAAATTGCATGCTCTATCTGAATCATGAAAGAAAAAAATCTGGCTTAGTATCCCTTTAAGTCCAAGGTTCTATCCAGAGTACTAGGTCAGCAGATAATCTGATCGTTCTAATACTTCTGGCAGCTTTGCATTAAACTTTACTGAGAATAAGATGTACAGTTTATAACTGTGAGGAAGAAGTTGATTGTGCCTAAAGGGCAGTCAAAATTAAACATTTATAATTCATATTATACATGCAATTGTAATAAAACGTTTCCATTTTACTTTCATTATCAAAATGTGAATGTCACAAATATCTCAGGATTCAGCTGCTAAGGAGCTAACTTTGTGTAGCTTGCACTCAAAACAGTTATTTGTTTTCAAGAAGAATTGTGTTTGTATTTGTATCTTCTTTGAAGTGCCAGAAGCCCCCTGATTAGCCCACTAAATGTTCTTGTGTATGCATTGAGTCATAAAACCACTCAAGCTCTTCATCCCAGAGATACACAGGATAAAGTTTATGGCTTAAGCTGTCAATAGAATGCATGATGCAAAACAGGCCCTTCATTACAAAAACTGACCAGGTCACTGACAGGACATTGGTATATTATGTACATATGTGGGTTAAAGCTGTTATAACCTAAAGGAAGGTAAATATGACAACCTATGGCATATTTGATATCAAACCGATTCTCCCAATAAAACTAGAAAGTTCTAGATATGTAAATATAGAAATTTATTACCTAGCAGGAATTATAATGAATTGTATAAATTCAGGCAAGAAATTAGTCTATTGAATGTCATAAAGACAGGGGGTTTCTTAGCCCGCCCAGGAGGGTGTGGTTAAGCAACCTGATCTCTGAAAAGTAGTTTTAAGAATCGTTTTGGCATAATAAATAATTCCTTTATTAAGTTTGGCCTTTGTCTAATAATTGAACCACGTTACTGAAAGAGACTGGAATATTAGAACTGTATAATTTAGGTTATTTTCTGCTAAATTGTATTTCTAGAGTTAATGTGTAAAGTCTGGGAGTTTCCTTAAGATTTTCCCTTTAATAAATTTTAAGTGGTTACAGTATTTTGAGCTATAGGATTGTTGGTTTAGTGTGGGTGGCATTAAAAGGGAGTTTAGTCCATTTCTCTTACGTCTAGTACAGACTAGCCAGTGGGATTAACTCTTGCACCCACTAAACTGAATCACAAGCTTGCCTGGTGTGGCTGTTGGTGACAGAAAAGGGGGCTGAAAACCCTTTCTGTGCCAAATAAGTGACTGGCGCAGGGTTGGATAACCTTGGTTCATCACAAATTGGTGGGCAGTGGTGTAGCGGTGTAGATAAAAAAAAAATATATATATATTATTAGATTTTAGTGCTTGTGGATTTGCTAGTGTGAAAATCCCGGTACTAAAAGAAATTGTTTCTTACAATTTCCAAAGGCTAAAACTCAGTGCATTATATAGTCACACATTGCAAACAGTCCCCTTCCCTATTCTCTGTTTTTCTTTTCTATGTTATTTTTGCTATGGAGGCATACGAGCAGCGATCTAGAGAGGCACTTATACTCCTAAGCCAGGAGCGGGATATTCCAATACGTTCAAAGAACAAAGATTTACTAATACAAGCTCTTGTTGAATATGATAACAGCCAAATCACTCCAGTTGAAGTCCCAGGAGAGATGTCTGCAGCTGTGGGCGGTGATTCATCAGGATCTGGGGATCCATTGGACTGTTATTTGCAAACTGTTCTTAAACATATGGGCTCAGTGGATGCAAGTTTGAACTGATTACAAAGTTTTATGAAAGACAGGCTGCTGAACGACAGGCTACTCTGGCAGCTGAGAGACAGGCTGCTGAACGACAGGCTGCTGTGGCTGAGAGACAGGCATCTCTGGCAGCTGAGAGAGAGGCTCTGGCAGCTGAGAGAGAGGCTCTGGCAGCTGAAACACAGGCTGCTGAATGACAGGCGGAGAGAGAGTATCAGCTACAGCTTGCACGGTTGGAGAGAGGGATGGTCTCACCTGTTGTTAGTGAACCTAGAGACCCCCCTGCTCCCAGAGTGCGTGCAGAGAATTTTCCCACCCTGGAGAAAGATGGAGATGTGGATGTATTCCTGCGTAGCTTTGAGAAAGTGTGCAGACAGTTCCAGTTGCTAAGGGAGCAGTGGGCCAAGTACCTTACCCCTGGCCTGAAAGATCCTGCACTGGAGGCGTTTGCTGAACTACCCTCAGAGTTTGATCAGGACTATGATTCCAAAAGCTGCACTGCAGAGGAGATACAATCTTACTCCTGAAGTTAACCGAAAGAAATTCCATTCTCTGCAGAAAGGTTTGTCAGAGAGCTATATTACAGCTGTTGGGAACTTGAGGACAGCCTTTAAACAGTGGGTCAGAGGATTAAAAGTTGCCGCTATGGAGGAGCTGGAAGATTTGATTGTCAAGAAGCAGTTTATGCAGCTGTGCTCAGCCGGAGTTCAAGAATGGGTTTTAGATCGGAAGCCCAAAACAGCATTGGAAGCTGGCGAGCTGGCTGATTTTTACACAGCTAACAGGTCTCCAGAGAATGGGAGGAAATCCTTTTCTAAGGGGGGATCCACCTGTAAAGGAGCAGCTGCACGACCCCCCTTCACAAAACCTGCTGTGCCTTTATCCAGTGTGTCTGCTCCCTCTGGGAAAGGAGGGGCGAGTGCTGCATATGGGCAGGGGGATACCCGCAGATGTTTTGTTTTCAACAAAGTGGGCCACATCAGCTCCACTTGCCCAGAGAGGATCAACTTGGGGCAATCAGCTGGAGGGAGTAATCCCTCAGAAATACCAGCATCTGTTTTGTTTGTTACCTGTCCAGGGGAAAACAACCATGAGAACTTGCAACCTGTGACTGTTGGAGACAAGGTAACCCTGGGGCTAAGGGACACGGGTGCAGAAGTGACTATGGTGCATACAAAGCTAGTGAACTCTGAGAACATTATCCCTGGAAAGACTCTAGCAGTTAAAGGGATTGGGGGAATAAAACTTGCCGTGCCTATGGCATGTGCATATCTTGATTGGGGAGAGGTTTAAGAAATGTGGGGTTATCTGAAAATATTCCTAATGATGTTTTACTGGGTACTGATTTGGGTAGATTGTTATCTCTCTATGTGCCCAACAATGCTACATGTGACCTAGTGACATTAGTTGCAGACCTTTATGTGGAAAGGGCTGTGTGTAAAAATGCTCAGAGACATTATGACCAGGAGGGAGGACAGAGTGCATGTGTGCGCAGGGCTGTGCCTGAACTGGGGGTGTCTGTGCTAAGAGGTGAAGCTGTACGAGGAGATACTGACTGGGGAGAATGACAGACAGACGGTGTGTGTCTTCCTGTACTTAAACCAGCAGTATCGGCAGAATTACCATTAGCTGTACAGGGTGAGACTGATGGGGGAGAAAGGCAGATAGACTGTGTGGGTCTGTCTGTGCCTGAACTGAGTTTACCTGTACAGGGAGAAGCTGTTTGTGAGAGCAGGCAGATGAGGGGTGCATGTCTGCCTGTGATTGAATCAGTGGATTCTATGGAAGGAGGTGAGATTGAGAGTGGAGAGAATGACTGGGTGACTGGGCCGCTGGATGATGTGTGCCAGTCTCTGCCAGGGACAATTCCGTACCCTGTGAAAAGACACAATAGTTGGGATAAATGGCAGAAGGCAGATGTGTGCTTGTCTGCACCAGTGTCAAAAGGATTCCAGATTCTGTGTGATTATGCAAAGTGGCAGACTGACTGTGAGAGAGAGCAGGGGGGCAAACTAGCCCACTCTATGACAGAAGCAGCAAAGCCACAGATTTCAGAGTTTGTGGGGGAGGAGGGTACAGGATACTCTTTGAGGGACCACCAGAGTGAGTGTGAAAAATTGTGGGTGACAGAGACCCCAGTAACCTCAGCTGTGACCTATAAACAGACTGCACAGGCTAGGGGACAGAGACTGACACAGACTGCAGGCACAGGGGGGAGGAGTATAGAGAAGTGTATTTACACAGCCCCACAATGCCATTCAGCAAATTCACTGATAGATGTGCAGCATCAGTGTCCCCAGCAGTTAGAACCCACAGTCAGGAGGAGGGGACAGTTAGTCAACCCCCTACCAACCATAACAGAGTGCAGGAGTACAGGAATTCTACTCCAGTGGGAGGGCAAGAGCCTATGGTAGTTAAGCAGCAACTGACAGCACACAATATGCTTAGAGAGCACACAATAGGTAGCAAGACACTAGGTTTCACAGGCACCTCTGTAACAGGGGATGATGTGTTATTCCTGAATAAGATGCAAACCTTATTGGGGGAGGTACCTGCAAAACCCAGAGATGCCATATTCGCACAAAAACAGTTGCAGGATTTTACTGCCAGAGAGGGAGTGTGTGAGATGGTCCATAATGTTCTTGTACTCACGCCCATGAGACAGAACAAACTAGAGGCTGCATGGGAGGGGCCCTGCAATATATTCAATCGGTTGGTTAGAGCCACTAGTGTGTCACTTTTAAAAGGAGGGCAACCTGCTGCCAAAGCTGCTAGCTGAAATCTGTCTGGCAATGGTGTTCTCACCTCAAGGGGAAGCTCCTTTTGATACGCATCGGGAGTGGCTCGTAGCCACCCCCTTTTGTGTCTCTTATTGGGGGAGGTGTCACAAATATCTCAGGATTCAGCTGCTAAGGAGTTAACTTTGTGCAGCTTGCACTCAAAACAGTTATTTGTTTTCAAGAAGAATTGTGTTTGTATTTGTATTTTCTTTGAAGTGCCAGAAGCCCCCTGATTAGCCCACTAAATGTTATTGTGTATGCATTGAGTCATAAAACCACTTGAGCTCTTCATCCCAGAGATACACAGGATAAAGTTTATGGCTTAAGCTGTCAATAGAATGCATGATGCAAAAAAGGCCCTTCATTACAAAAACTGACCAGGTCACTGACAGGACATTGGTATATTATGTACATATGTGGGTTAAAAGTGTTATAACCTTAAAGGCAGGTATATATGACAACCTATGGCATATTTGATATCAAACCAATTCTCTCAATAAAACTAGAAGGTTCTAGATATGTAAATATAGAAACTTCTTACCTAGCAGGAATTATAATGAATTGTATAAATTCAGGCAAGAAATTAGTCTATTGAATGTCATAAAGACAGGGGGGTTTCTTAGCCCGCCCAGGAGGGTGTGGTTAAGCAACCTGATCTCTGAAAAGTAGTTTTAAGAATCGTTTTTCTTAACAATAAGGTTGTCATTCTTACAAGGGGAGCTGCTGTACAGAAGTAAGGAGCCATCATTTTCATGCCAGCCCCTGGCGCAGATCTTGAAGCTAGTAAAGTATTCAATTTTATTTTAAAACACTGTTTGCGTGTGTAATTTTATTTGTAACAACTTTTTATTAATAATGCATTGTGCATAATATTTTTGGCATAATAAATAATTCCTTTATTAAGTTTGGCCTTTGTCTAATAATTGAACCACGTTACTGAAAGAGACTGGAATATTTGAACTTTATAATTTAGGTTATTTTCTGCTAAATTGTATTTCTAGAGTTAATGTGTAAAGTCTGGGTTTTTCCTTAAGATTTTGCCTTTAATAAATTTTAAGTGGTGGCAGTATTTTGAGCTATAGGTTTGTTGGTTTAGTGTTGGTGGCAGTAAAAGGGAGTTTAGGGCATTTCTCTTACGTCTACAGGGAGTGCAGAATTATTAGGCACATGAGTATTTTGACCACATCATCCTCTTTATGCATGTTGTCTTACTCCAAGCTGTATAGGCTCGAAAGCCTACTACCAATTAAGCATATTAGGTGATGTGCATCTCTGTAATGAGAAGGGGTGTGGTCTAATGACATCAACACCCTATATCAGGTGTGCATAATTATTAGGCAACTTCCTTTCCTTTGGCAAAATGGGTCAAAAGAAGAACTTGACAGGCTCAGAAAAGTCAAAAATAGTGAGATATCTTGCAGAGGGATGCAGCACTCTTAAAATTGCAAAGCTTCTGAAGCGTGATCATCGAACAATCAAGCGTTTCATTCAAAATAGTCAACAGGGTCGCAAGAAGCGTGTGGAAAAACCAAGGCGCAAAATAACTGCCCATGAACTGAGAAAAGTCAAGCGTGCAGCTGCCAAGATGCCACTTGCCACCAGTTTGGCCATATTTCAGAGCTGCAACATCACTGGAGTGCCCAAAAGCACAAGGTGTGCAATACTCAGAGACATGGCCAAGGTAAGAAAGGCTGAAAGACGACCACCACTGAACAAGACACACAAGCTAAAACGTCAAGACTGGGCCAAGAAATATCTCAAGACTGATTTTTCTAAGGTTTTATGGACTGATGAAATGAGAGTGAGTCTTGATGGGCCAGATGGATGGTCCCGTGGCTGGATTGGTAAAGGGCAGAGAGCTCCAGTCCGACTCAGACGCCAGCAAGGTGGAGGTGGAGTACTGGTTTGGGCTGGTATCATCAAAGATGAGCTTGTGGGGCCTTTTCGGGTTGAGGATGGAGTCAAGCTCAACTCCCAGTCCTACTGCCAGTTTCTGGAAGACACCTTCTTCAAGCAGTGGTACAGGAAGAAGTCTGCATCCTTCAATAAAAACATGATTTTCATGCAGGACAATGCTCCATCACACGCTTCCAAGTACTCCACAGCGTGGCTGGCAAGAAAGGGTATAAAAGAAGAAAATCTAATGACATGGCCTTCTTGTTCACCTGATCTGAACCCCATTGAGAACCTGTGGTCCATCATCAAATGTGAGATTTACAAGGAGGGAAAACAGTACACCTCTCTGAACAGTGTCTGGGAGGCTGTGGTTGCTGCTGCACGCAATGTTGATGGTGAACAGATCAAAACACTGACAGAATCCATGGATGGCAGGCTTTTGAGTGTCCTTGCAAAGAAAGGTGGCTATAGTGGTAACTGATTTTTTTTTGTTTTGTTTTTGAATGTCAGAAATGTATATTTGTGAATGTTGAGATGTTATATTGGTTTCACTGGTAAAAATAAATAATTGAAATGGGTATATATTTGTTTTTTGTTAAGTTGCCTAATAATTATGCACAGTAGTAGTCACCTGCACACACAGATATCCCCCTAAAATAGCTATAACTAAAAACAAACTAAAAACTACTTCCAAAACTATTCAGCTTTGATATTAATGTGTTTTTTGGGTTCATTGAGAACATGGTTGTTGTTCAATAATAAAATTAATCCTCAAAAATACAACTTGCCTAATAATTCTGCACTCACTGTAGTACAGTATGTCTATCCATCTATGTATGTATGTATTGGGTACTTGTAAAGCACGGCTAATCACCCGTAAGGGTCTCAAGGCTCTGCTCATTTTATCAACCTCGGAAGGATGAAAGACTGAGTGGACCTCGCCGGGGATCTTATACATCTATCTTTGAGCCTTTATTTTTCTATAAAATATTTTTTATCAGACAGTGTTTAAAAGTGTTACCATACTTTTACATGTATTTATGTTGTGTTTAAGGTTTTCTTATCATACTCTTTACGTGAGCTCTGAAGTTGTGCTTACCCGACACTCATTAAATACAATTGTGCTCAAACAAATGCATTTACTTTAAACTCATAATACGTACGCTATTTCAATTACGTGCATAATCGGAAAAAAGCCGATATCGCTTGTGCGCTACAGTTAGAGCATTAATCATAATCTAGCCCTTAAAGGGACACTAAACCCAAATGTTTTCTTTCGTGATTGAGATAGAGAATGCAATTTTAAGCAACTTTCTAATTTACTCCTATTATCATTTTTTCTCCGTTCTCTTGCTATATTTATTTGAAAAAGAAGGCATCTAAGCTTTTTTTTTTTTTTTTTTGGTTCTGTACCCTGGACAGCACTTTTTATTGGTGGATGAATTTATCCACCAATCAGCAAGGACAACCCAGGTTGTTCACCAAAAATGGGCCGGCATCTAAACTTACATTCTTGCATTTCAAATAAAGATACCAAGAGAATGAAGAAAATTTGATAATAGGAGTAAATTAGAAAGTTGCTTAAAATTTCATGCTCTATCTGAATCACGAAAGAAAAAAAAAATTGGGTTCAGTGTCCCTTTAACCAGTAAAATTAGCTTTTTTTTCAAGTGATTTTAGTTTTTTAGACTTTGGGCTCCGTTTATTAAGCTGTGAGAGTAGCTTCAGAACCCCGGAATTTCAGGCTCACTCAATGCGAGCCTGAAGCGCTAGTTAAGTAGTCTATGGTCTTAATATCACTGCTACTTACGGTATCTCTCCTCCACCTAAAGTGTGGCAAAGAAATTTCACAACTGAAAGGTGGCATCCTATGACAGTTTCAAGTTTAAAGTCACTAAGCTCTTTAGTATGACCGATTGTACTGTTAATGTTTCCCTTTGTGCTGGATTTTACATACCTGTTATATAGTGGCTGAAACTCCATAATTAGTTGGGACATCCACACACAAAAGTTAACATGATTTATTTACATTGTAAAAATAATACTTTTTCCATTGTACTTGTATTAGCAAAAATGCTTCTACTAAAATTTATCACTGTGTCTGAGACAGCTTTTCATGCTGTTCAAAAGCTTACAGTGTCATGTATATCATTCATGAATCATGATGCAAACTGACTAATGGGTGCCATGCATGAAGCAGCGAAAGCTGCTCCGTAGCCCTTGCAGGGCAGGTTCGCATATGCAAGCCTGCTTCCCGCAATGAGGTGGCGAGGGAAAATCACAGAGAGATTGCTCGCTCTCTGTGATTGACAGCCCCATTCAGTTACGCGATTGGTCGTGGGAATAAAGGGGTGGGCATTACACACTCCAATGACAGATCCGCTGCTTGTGTGTAGCGAAGATGGGCAGACAGCTTCGCGAGTTGAGAAGCTGTCCGCCCGCCGGTTCGTACATGAAGCCCATTGCCAGTACAGTATGTTTGCCGTGCCAGCAAAGTGCAAACTGATTTGAATGATTGTAAACAGGACATATGTAGACATGCTCCATGCAGATTAAAAGCTATTGATAAAATAATAGTAATACATTTCTCTAGAAAACATGTGGCAAATATATGAGTATTGCACAAATGCCTCTAAATAGGAAAGCATTCATGTGAATTTCTGTTTTGCAATTTTTGGACCCTTTAATTTTGAAAGTGTACTTTCCTCTCAACAAAAAGCAAAGTATTTTCAGGACTTTGTCAGCACAATTGAAGTATTTGGCCTCTATTTATCAAAGGTCTTGTGGACCTGATCCGACAGTGCGGATCAGGTCCGCAAGACCTCGCTAAATGCAGAGAGCAATACGCTCTCTGCATTTAACATTGCACCAGCAGCTCACAAGAGCTGCTGGTGAAAAGCCGCCCCTGCAGACTTGCAGCCAATGGGCCGCCAGCAGGGGGGTGTCAATCAACCCGATCGTACTCGATCGGGTTGATTTCAGACGATGTCTGTCCGCCTGCTCAGAGCAGGTGGACAGGGTTATGGAGCAGCGGTCTTTAGACCGCTGCTTCATAACTTGTGTTTCTGGTGAGTCTGAAGACTCGCCAGAAACACGGCCCTTCAAGCTCCGTACGGAGCTTGATAAATATGGGCCTTTGTTTAACCTTCTCAAAGTGTGTTTACATTAGACAAGGAATTGGTCACAAGAGATAACAACAACACAGGTAACTGCACATCTAATTTCCTTTATATTTACTCTCAGGTTACAAAAGTTACACATATTTGTTTTAAATCACAGTTCCACCATTCTCTTCACGTCACTTTCTTTTCTATCCTATTCCATTTCCAATGTTAACATGTTCCCCATACACTAAACTCAACATACAATCATCTGCTCTCCCTGCCATCTTCCTTCTCTTAGCAGCTAACCTGCTGATTGGGGGCTTTATTTAGCCATCAATCAGCAAGCACTACCCAGGTGCTGAACCAAAAATGGGCCGGCTCCTGAACTTACATTCTTGCTTTTCAAATAAAGATACAAAGAGAACAATGAAAATTTTTAATAGGAGTAAATTAGAAAGTTGCTTAAAACTGCATGCTCTATCTGAATTATGAAATAAAACATTTGAGTTTAGTATCCCTTTAAATAATGTGTCACAGAGATGCGCTAAAATGCTAGTGGCTGACCACCGGAGGCCTGGCAAAACGTTGCTGGCCTAGCCAGGCTCTTGGAACTCAGCCCCAGACAGGAATTGAGCCCCGGTCTGCCTCTTCCTAAAAGGGATGCTGATCGAGGTGCAGGGGATCAAGTCACACTTTTAGTATGTTGTTGGCAATTTCCTGAGCCACCATGTATTATTTAGTTTATGTGGTGATAACAGCAAATATTTCTATTATCATGATAGTGAAAGTGTGTGGACTTTCTGAAAGATAGAATTACATTTTCTAACTATTGTATTGCATGCTATAATAGTTAGATTCATGATTTACAAGCTTTCAAATGTTATGCACAGTATAATGTAATTTCTTTTATTAGATTGTATGAGTACATGAGCCATCACATGTAGGAAATGTCCCCTCCTGACCACTAGGAGGAGGCAACAGACACCCCAACAAACCAAAGCTTTAAATCCCTTCCACTTCCTATGATCCTCAGTAATTTTATTTGGCCTTCTTAATGAGAAGCAAAGTGAAAGTGAAGTGCAAGATCTACTCATCATCATTTGAAAATATATTGTCTAACTAATCTAAGGCTGAAACCTCCTTGCAGTAACCCGCCACTCAAAGGGGCAGACATGGAGTTATCAGCCAGGCAGTGACAGGTCTTTTCTCAGTGAAAAAATCTTGCAGAACTCCCAGGTGAAATGTGGACTTGTCTACCAATCCATGGTCTACAGTGGCTGCTCCTTGTAGATCCACAACCCTCCCAACGTGACATGTGGACTGGTCCAACAATCCCCTGAGTGTTAGTATCATTAGCATCATGCCTGCACTTCCAAGGATGGGCTTGTGAGCACAATGGACAGAGGTGCTGAAAGGTAAATACATGTACCATCATAGCCCACCTGCTTCACATAGTTTGAGGACATATTTTTATACTTCATACACCTTACATTAGCAGTTTTATAGCACTTTTGGGCACTTTTATAAAAACAATTTTTTTTTTAACTTTTACTGTTACTTTAAATTAAGGGTGGTTGGCATAGCATGCTCAGAAGTTGCTTCTGAGATATGCATAGTATGTTGTTTCTTCACCTGCACTAATTTTTCCTTGTTATCTTTAGGTTTTTAGCTTTATCACTCACCTGTAGTGCAGGCGCGTTAAAGGTTAATGGTTTTAGCATGCTTTTTTTTTTCAACTGACAGTGGAGGGCCCTCTAGTGGGTCTGTAAAAAAATTAAGGGATAACTGACTTGAAGTCTGGAGTTTGCCATGTGTGTGTTTGTTACTTTGTTGCAACTGGAGGGGCGCAGAGTGTGCTTACCTTTCTAGGGTCCTGTTACTGTGGTTCTGGCCTCTTTCCTACTTCCATACTTCAAGAAGAATTTTCTGTGCTGAGGATTCCTGCTTGACATCCTCTTTCCTGCTTCCAGACTTCAAGAAGAATTTTCTGTGCTGAGGATTCCTGCTTGAAATCTTGATTGCAGTATGGATCGGGCTAGGAGAACTTTGGTGCCTCCCAGGCGGTATAGAGACGATGCAGACAGGTCCCCCAGGAGGAGAGGCTTTGGAAGGGAAAGGGTGTCAGAGAGCAGTGAGGTTGTACCACCCCTCCCAGCCCCGCTCTACTAGAGGACATCTTACTAAGGGTAAGGAGGCTAGAAAGCCTAGTGCTGGCAGGCCCTCCATTAGGATGAGTACCTTTCCCAGGATGGCTGCCCCTATTATGCAAGTGGTGGTTTCGGGAGGGGGGAGTCAAGAAGGGGTTAACTGTTCTCCCCAGTTAGATCACAGGCAGCAGCAGGCCCCGGAAACCCCTAGCACTAATCCCATACAGACATCCACTAGACTTCCTACTCTAAGTCACTCTTATGGTGATATGGCCCCCAATGTACCGACTGTCTCTGGCATGGCTTACACGCTGCCTGACCTTCCTCTGGCTGCCCTGGCTGCTGTTCTAGCTTTGGCCCATTCCCTAACAACATCATGGTGCCTGTGGGAATTGCAGCAGGGCTGGATGACTCAGGGTCAGTGGTGGAGGTGGGCAGTTAAGCCGGGCCTGAGGCGTCGTCTTCAGCTAGGCCAGGATTAGGCCATGCCCCCACACGTGACGCGCGCAGTGCATACTCCACTTCTGAATCCGATTCAGAGAGTGGAGAATAAGGCGGCGATCGCAGGCGGAAGCATGGCAGGAGCAGGAACATTTCCCCTAACGGAGCTCCAGGTAAGATGGGGAGACTCTGGGTGGGTGATAGCGCTCCAAGGGGAGGGGCATCGGGGGGATGGTCATGCAAATAAAGGAAAGGGCCCTCCAAGGAAAAGGTTTTCAGTTGAGGTGACCAGAGGTATAAATAAAGGTGTTGGCCACGTGGTTGTGAATACAGGAAGCCAGGCAGAAGGGATGATCTTGAAAACCGTTGTGTGGAAATTACCGGGAATGCAGATGAATGAGCAAAGTGTGCAGAGAGTCACTGAATCTGGCTGGACAGATAGCTCAGCATGCTAAGGCACTGTGGCTGAGCTCTGTAGCAACCCAAGGTTTGCAGGTTCGATCCCCGGCGAGGTCCACTCAGCCTTTCATCCTTCCAAGGTCGATAAAATGAGCAGCACCTTGAGACCCTTACGGGTGATTAGCCACGCTTTACAAGTACCCAATACAATACACTACAAGTTAGAGGAGGTGCTGGTAATTCAGGAAGGATTAATTCTAGGGTTACTGGCATGCATGCTATTAAAGCAGCCTCAGGGGCTGCTGGTTGTATGGATGTTAGTAGAATGGTGCAAGGAAATGCGCAGATAGGTGCTTGGGGATTACCTGGGCACAGTGTGGGCAGCGGTTGTTTCAATTTGGGTCAAATGGTGGCGCCTGCTATGGGTATGAGCGGTGCTGTGGTCCGCTGTCCTCTACCTGGAGTTCTCCCCATCTTTTTGTTAACCCACAGGTAGGCCGCAGCAACTCGGCAGTGGCATCAGCTTCGGGGATAGCAGGACAGAAAGGCAGTGTCTCATAACAACCCAGTGGTCCGACTACAGTGGCAGATGCAGTGCTGCCTACATCTGGGCAGGTGCCGGTATCCGGTGAGTACCCAGCAATCACAATTACACATGCTGATAGGAGCTCTTTTTCTAGTGGGTCAGATTCAGAGATAGACAAGGATCTGGGTTTGGTAGAAAAAGGGCAGCAGAGTATATTTAAAATGATTAACAAAATGTTCGTGGCACAGGCACAGAACAAAAGTGGTAGCATTACGGCGTCAGCTGATGCGGTTGTCCCACTGAATGTAGGGAGTAGCATACCAGCGCTAGGGGTAGCGGTGTCATGGAAGGTGGCAGCACAGGGGGACACATACCCATGTTTGGTTCGTTCCCTATATGGTCATTTGAAAGCTAAGATGGTGAAAAGAATTCAGGAAGGGCGCTATGTCAATGTGTTTGAGCTGTCAATACAGGCCATTAGGAATAAGGAGAAAACAGAGGACGGCACGGGCCCCAAGAGGGTTCAGAGGCCAGATACTTATGAGGAGTGGCAAAGGTGTTTTAGGGTACTGGCAACATGAATGCAGAAAGAGAGACCTCACAGTTGACAGGGTAGTCCCTAAGGGTGGGGTTGGTAAGAAAGCCCCCAATGCCCCTTAAGCCAGAAGCCATGGTACCGTGGCTTGCATGCTATCCAGATAGGGTAGCAGCAGAGACACTAAGGGCCGGGTTGTTTGAAGGTTTTAAAATTCCAGTGCAGCATGTCGTAGTGGGTGCCACGGTTCATCACAACCTTAAGTCTGCATATGAATTTCCCCAGGTGGTATGAGAAAAAAATAAAAAGGAGGTTGAGCTGGGGAGGGTCCTGGGCCCCTTTCTGGTACAGCTGTTCCATGACCTGGTGGTGTCTTCTCTGGGTGTGGTGCCCAAGAAAGAGGCACGTAAATTCAGGTTAATTCACCACCTTTCCTACCCAAAAGAGGCATCAATTAATAATGCTATAGACCCGGAAATGTGCACTGTACATTATCAATCCTTTGAGGATGCAGTGAATTTAGTGAGGGAGGTGGGTAGAGGTGCTCTGATGGCCAAGCTAGATATAGAATTGGCCTTCAGACTGCTCCCCCTTCATCCATCATTCTTCAAACTGATGTGTTTGAATTTTTATGGATATTACTATGTAGACAGGTGCTTGCCTATGGGCTGCTCTTTGTCTTGTGCGCTTTTTGAGTGCTTCAGTTCCTTCCTTAACTGGGGTGTGCAGGAGTCGGCTGGAGTCAGGGCAGTGGCCCATTACCTGGGTGACTTTCTATTAGTAGGAAGTGCAAATTTAGATGACTGTAAGCTTGCAATGGCAGTCATGAGGTCCATGATGTCTAAATTTGGGGTGCCGCTAACGTAAGAAAAAATGCAAGGCCCCTGTACATGCCTGACATTTTTGGGGATAGAGATAGACTCTGTGGCTGAGGAATGCAATCTCCCTCTAGGGAAGGTTCAAAAATTACTTATGATAGTCAGAGTGGTGGCCGGTGCGGCATCCATTTTGCTACAGTCCCTTCTTGGCCTACTTAACTTTGCAGGCAGGGTCATTCCCATGGGTCGGGTATTTAATAGGAGGCTTGAGGAACCATTGAGAGGTCCTCGAGAGGGGAGAAAATGTTTCAGGGTAACAGTTGAAATGAGGGAGGACTTGAATGTATGGGACAGATTCCTGACCCATTTCAATGGTGTTTGCTTGTGGAGGTCTGATCCAATCTCAAGCCAGACTCCATGGCCGAATGAGTGGGTGTCCAGTGGTCTTACGAAGATCGTGACATTGCTGAAGCTATTCCCCATTGTAGTAGCCATTGAGTTGTGGGGAGCAAAATTGGCCAATAAGGTGGTGGTATTCTGGTCGGACAACATGTGTGTGGTGTACACCTTAAATCGGTTGTCTGCATCCTCACTGGTGGTGGTCAGATACCTGAGACATCTTGTCTTGCACTGTTTACAGCTCAATAATTGTTTTTCAGTGCATCATGTCCCCGGGGTGCATAATGTAGTGGCGGGCGCGCTGTCCAGGTTTAGATGGGATGAGTTTCGGAGGGTGGCTCCACGGGCAGCTGTGTTAGGTTTACTCTGCCCCTTATTTCTCTGGCAGTGCGCAGAATCTGGGCACCCGTCATTCCTTTAGTGCGGACTTCGCTAGATCCCAAGATTTGGAAGGCATAAAAGTCTCATTGGAAGGGATGGGAGTCTTTCTTCACGCAGAGGGGCTTCAACATTCATCAGGCTGCACAGGTACATGTGTTAAAATGACTGGCATGGTTGAGACAGGAATGGGTGACAAGGGCGGCAGCTCAGAGCAGACTTTCAGCAATTGCTTTTTTCAGCACGGCTATGGGCATTCCATAATTTGCTAACTCCTTCCTGGTGAAGTAGGTGTTAAAGGGGTGAGGAAGGTCTGTGGTAAAGCCCAAAGTCAAGAGGGAGCCTATTTAGTTAGTTAGGGCCCTGGATGCGGTGTGTACTTCGAGCTATGAGGTAACATTGTTTACAGATGCTTTTACTTTAGCAATGGCTGGAGCATTGCATGTGGGTGAATTGGTGTTTTCTGCTAGATCTGGAGGCAATGGGGGCATCCAGTATGAGCATTTACACTCATCAGAAGAGGGATTTCTTCTCTTTGTCCCAAGTTCCAAGACTGATCAGGAAGGAAAGGGGGCTTGGTTGCCTATTGGCAGGCATGAAATAAAAGAGTGCTGAATGGTGGATAGTTTAGAGGTTTACCTAAAGGTTAGGCCTTTAGGGCCTAAGGAGTTCTTCATGCACGAGGACTCCTCGGCTTTGTCTTTGTTTCAGTTAAAAAAAGTGCTCCCATTGTTGGCGGAATCTAGAGGCTTGGATACATTGCGAGTAACTTCTCATTTTTTCTGAATCGGTTCAGCAACTAGTGCCGTGGCTCGAGGGTTACCCATTGGGGAGATTAAGTGCTTAGAATGGTGGCGGTAAGGGCGATATAAAATGTACATTAGGCCGTTAAAGAAGGGCAGCTAGGTCCTTCATCTGTGTGCTATGTATTTATTGTGGGTGTCATACAGTTCTGTTGGTTCTTCCGCGTTTGAGAATTCTCGTGTAATATTGTTCTAGGGAAGAGCTCTTCTTCGGTTCGCATGTGGATCGTAGGGCACCCATTTGTGCATTGGGCAGCAACTCAGCTTCCCTTCCTCTAAGACTGTCGTTCGCTGGCGGGTCCGCAGGGGCCTAACATGGAGCAAATGGTCTTCCCTTCTGCAGGAGGCTCATAGGAGGTGGGGTCAACCGAATTTGATTGTATTGCATTTAGGGGTTAACAATTTGGACCCCCTACCTGCTCTAGATCTTATCAAGAGAATAGTGTCATATGTAAAGTGGCTGTGTGCTTGGCTGACAGATGTGAAAGTTGGTTGGCCTAATGTGGTTGCACGACTGCATTGGAGATATATGGTGTCACAGAGAGCAGCCTATGATGTGAAAAAGAAGGTGAATAGGGAGTTGAGGAGAGCGGTCATGGCATTAGGTGGTTTTGTGATTAGGCATGATCATATAACAGCTGACAACAAAGCCTTATATCGCCCTGATGGGGTCCATTTGACCGACACAGGGTTGGACATGTTTCTTGCGGATCTAAGGAGAGCACTGTTGGATCAAGTGTAAAAAAAAAAGAAAAGAAATTAGTTTGTGTGTGTTGGTTTTGGTTGGCGGCAAGAGTTGTACTCTGCTCCTCTTGTGGCAGTCGGTCAGGGCTTTGTAGCGAGCAGTCAAAATGAAGAGTGATGGCCTTTGAGAATGGGGAGGGGTGATGCCCACTAGGCACCAAGCTAGGAGTTCCTCTCCATGACGAATTGCGGCCAAAAATCTCTGCCAACACATCCATTTCTATCTGCTAAAGAGCGTGAGCAACCCGTGCCACGCTGCAGGAACCAAAAGGGGCCTTGACTGTCTGTCAGTAGGGGTTAATTTAGCTTAGTGAGAAGTGCCACCAAGGAGTTAAAAACTTACTTAATACTACTAAATAGTTATTAAAAGTTTACATTTTAAAAACGTGATTGTGACTGGTCTTTTCCTCCCAAAAAGGTGTTTGTGTTTATTTATTGTTAGAGTTTAGTTAAGTAAACATAATGACGTAATAGGAGGTTTATCCCTTATGACAGTGGAGGGCCCTTTAGTGGGTCTGTAACAAAATTAAGGGATAACTGGCTTGAATTCTGGAGTTTACCATGTGTGTGTATTTGTTACTTTGTTGCAACTGGAGGGGCGGAGAGTGTGCTTACCTTTATAGGGTCCTGTTGCTGTGGTTCCGGTCTCTTTCCTGCTTCCAGACTGCAAGAAGAATTTTCCCACCCGCCCTGCCCCTGGTTGGAAGCAGAAGTTGGCGGCGAAGCAGTAACTGGATGTGTGGTAGGGCATTCTCCTGGCGGGGGTAGGTTTAGTTGAACTAGCCCCATGAGCCCAGTAATTTAAATTAGACTCCATCCTTAGATAGCAGATTGTATGGCACACTGGTGAGGGTTGCCCCACTGGGTTGGTAGTTATATACCCTAGCTAGGCGGTCAGTCAGGATCTTGTAGCAAGCAGTCAGAATGAAGAGTGATGGCCTTTAAGAATGGGGAGGGTTGATACCCATTAGGCACCGGACTAGGGGTTCCTCTCCCTGACGAATTTCAGCTAAAGATCTCTACCAACACATCCATTTCTATCTGCTAAAGAGCATGAGCAACCTTTACATGTTCTTTACATGTTGATTGTATATGAATTTTATGAATCTTGTAATCAGTAAATAAAACATCAGCAACTTCTTATTTCTGTTGAAGATCAGAAGAAGCAAAAATAAGAAAGGGAAGAAAAAGATAAGAAAAGGTTGTTTTACATTCTGTTCAAGAACTGTATGTATTGCTATTTTGAGACAACATAGTCGTAATTTATTATTGATACTTATTAACTACAATGATATATTTTTGTTATTAAGTGATAATGTTTTTGGGGTTACCCCATACATACTGATTCTACGGGGTGTGGTAGTATTTACAGTAAAGGATATTTGGGCCCATTTATCAAGCTCCGAACGGAGCTTGTGGGCCCGTGTTTCTGGCGAGTCTTCAGACTCGCCAGAAACAGCAGTTATGAAGCAGCGGTCTAAAGACCGCTGCTCCATAACCCTGGCCTGCTCTGATTAGGTGGACAGGAATCGGCGGAAATCAACCCGATCGAGTATGATCGGGTTGATTGACACCTCCCTGCTGGCGGCCGATTGGCCGTGAGTCAGCAGGGGGTGGCGTTGCACCAGCAGCTCTTGTGAGCTGCTGATGCAATGTTAAATGCGGAGAGCGTATTGCTCTCCGCATTCAGCGAGGTCTTGCGGACCTGATCCGCACTGTTGGATCAGGTCCGCAAGACCTTTGATAAATAGGCCCCATAATGTCTGATTGCCTGATGTGTGGGGTTTGTTTTTGAGGTATTGTTCCCATGCATTTAACATTTCTGCATAAACTTCCATTTTGGCATTTTTTATATAATAATATTCTTCTAGTTCTAGGAACTCTGAAACACAACATGTCCACATAGTCAGATTTGGGGTTTCTTTGCTTTTCCAATTTTTGGCTAATAGGTATTTAACACTGTTTACCATGACATAGAATCATTTTAAATAAGGTTTTTATTTAATTTTAGGGAGTTTATTTAGAAGCCATATCAGGGGATCTAGAATGAGTTGAATATCCAATATTGTTTCTATTTCTGTTTTAACCATTCTCCAGAAATGTTGGATCGTGTTGCACCACCACCACATATGTGCCATGTTACTGCCTTTATGCCCACATCTCCAACATTGATCTGATTTATTATGGAAAAGACTGTGAAGTTTATTGGGGGTTAAGTACCATCTGTGTTGGAGTTTAAAATTGATTTCTGTTAATGTTAGTGATATTGATGTTTTGGTTATATTTTGGAAAATAGTGGTGCTTGTTTGTGGAAGGATAATTATTCCCATGTCATCTTCCCATTTTTCAAAGAAAGGGGGGAAGTAGAAAGGTGTATTAGTATTTAGTATTTTGTATATAGTCGAGAGAGTATGGGTAATTGGTGGGGTTCGGACACATAAACCTTCAAAATGTGTTAATGGTTTGACCATGTTTCCGCAATGTTCGTGTTGGATAATGTAATGGTGTACTCGGTGATAGGTTAACCAGTTGCAAAAACATGTGTAACCTATTGTGAATTGTCCGTTTTCTATGAGTGAGGCTAGGGGGAGGGTTTAGACGATAAGTTTGTGTGTTCACGTAGGATGTGTTCCCACATACGGAAGATAATAATAATAATCTGCCCAAGTGGGGTGTGTTGAAAATGGAGTGTTCTAAATGTATCCAGCGTTTGTGGTTGTAGTGTATGTGCCAATCAACTATCCTTTGTAAAAAGATAGCTTGTCTTTATAACTCTATGTTAGGTATCCCTAGGCCACCTTGGGTTTTGGGGGGTTGCATAATTTTCTGATTGATTCTAGGTGGTGTTCTGTCCCAGACAAAGTCACTGAATGCTTTTTGTATACTTGATATATATTTTTTCAGTAACAGGATCGGTAATGATTAGAGGATGTATAATAGTCTGGGGAATATGTTCATTTTAAGGACATTTATTTTACCTAACCATGATAACGTTTTGGATAACCATGACGAAAGGTCTCTAATAATGTTTTTTTTTTTATTGGTTCGAAGTTGCTGGTATAGATTTCCTCTGTTGTCTTCACTAATTCGATACCTAGGTAGTATAGTGTATGGGGGCACCAGGTGAAAGGGGTCAGTTTTTTTTATCCTTATTTGGGTATGTTTGTCTAAGTTTATATTTAATGCATCTGATTTTGCCGTATTTATCTTGAAGTTAGAAAGTGAGTGAAAGGTTTGGAATTCTTGTAGTAGGGGGGAATGGAAGTTTCTGGTTCAGTGATTAAAAAAAAAGTATATCATCCGCAAAGAGCGACATGATATATGGTTGTGATCAAATTTGTATGCCCTTTATAAGTGGATTGTGTCTGATTTTGATCGCTATGGTTTCAATAAAACAGGCAAATAAGAGTGGGGAAAGGGGACATCCCTGACAGGTTCATTAGTTATTGTAAAGGAGTTTGATAGTGTTCCATTTATTAATAATCTGGCATTGGGGTGAGAGTATAGAGAGAATATTAACAAAAAACACACTGTATGCAGGCACTACTCCAAAGCACAAGGAAAGTAAAGAAATCCTTTATTGTACCCTTCAGAGGGTTTCACTTCCGTGTGGTGTGGACGTATGCCGAGTGCTGCGGTTGCATCTCTTTCTATAGAGAGAATATTCTATTTAATATGTGGGGTCTGAATCCCATATATGTGAATGTGGAACGTAGAAATTCCCAGTCAAAGCGGTCAAAGGCCTTTTCTACGTCTATAGACAAATGGATACCTAGGATTCCTCAGTATTGTGAAAAGTGAATGAGGTTCAAGGCCCTGACTGTGTTGTCTTTAGCTTCGCGTTTTGGGATAAATCCCACCTAGTCCTGATGGATTATGTCTGGAAGCATGCAATTTATTTAGTTTGCCTATACCTTTGCATACATTTTTACGTCTGAATGTAAAAGTGATAAAGTCTAACGTGATGGATGAGCTAGTGATTTATTTGACTTAGGTAGTAATATGGGCTTCCAATGATCTAGGCCATCCTTTTTTCTCTCCCGTACCACCACCCATCCCTCATGCTATCTGCAGCTCTCTTAAGAGTTCCCGTTTTCAACCACTTATCCATTTTGGGGCACACAAAGTCCCTCAAATCAATAAATAATAGCTAAAAACTTAAAATTAAGCACTCATAAAAAAGAACAATCTAGGCAGGCTAGGCCTATTAATACACGTTCAAAAGTAGTCAGTCCAAAAAAAAAGTGTACCAAGCTGAAAACATAATAGGATTATGGTCTTTGTATCTGCAAGAGGAACTGAATTGTATTCAAAACTTGGTCGTGGGTGAACCTTTCAGCGAGAAGATCACTCAGTGGGCTATGTCACAGTAATGCAGGGGAAAGTGTCAGAGGCTACGTACAGGTGTTGAGTGCATTGTAAAGGTAAACTCTTACCAGAACTGTGAGTAAGTACTTGGTCCCAGGACTGTTTCCGTCAGTAAACTCTGCTTCCTCTCTTCCGCACTTCCTTACCACCTGACTCCAAAAGTCCCATGAGTCAACCCGGTCTAAACCATGTGTGCCAAACCGGCTCCTACATCACCTCTAGCCCAAAACACACCAGTAGCCGATACGTAGATAGAATCCAAGATAGATCAAAGATAAAGTCACTCGTTATGAATTTAAAGGTGACGTGCAAATATAAGTACATTGTGTGTGGTTCCGCCATTACCAACAATATTTTAGTTAATCTCCAAGTGGTCCGCCGCATACTCCCAGGGGTAAGTGGACCACAGGTTGGGAACCGCTGATCTAGGGGTCAGTGTTTTGGATTTGTCTATGTAATTAAAAATAGTTCTTCTTGGAGTAGTTTATAGTATCTGTTGCTAAGGGCCTGGGGCTTTGCCAATTGGGAGATCTTTAATAGCCAGTTTAATTTCTTCTAGTGTTATAGATTCCTCTAGGTGTTCTTTTTGAGAGGCGGATATTTGGGGGAGGTGAAGGGAGGATAAATATGTGTTTATTGCTGTAGTTTTTATTTCCTGTGCTTGAGGTGTTAGATTGGATTGATTAGGTTATATAATTTTTGGTAATAGTCTCTGAATGTGTTCAATATGGCTTGGGAGGAGTAATGTTCTCTATTTTGGTCGTCTTTAATGTGTAGCATGATTTCTGTGCTTTTGTTTAAGATATCGTGCTAAGGATCTACCAGTTTTGTTACGGCCCTCGTAATTTGTTTGTTGTAGTCGCAAGGTTTGTCGTTTGTGTTCCTTGTTGTAGTAGTATGCTAATTTTCCTCACTCTAATTGTAGTGCAGTTAGTAGGGTATGATTAGAGGGGGAATGTTTATGTTGTTGTTCCAGTGTCTCTATATTTGATAATATGGAAAATAAATATGTGTGGTTTTTCTTCATTATGAATGCTTTTTTACCAATAAGTTCACCTCTTATTACACATTTGTGTGCCTCCCATATATCTAAAGGGGATACACCAGAGGTGGTGTTATGAGAAAAATATTCTGTGATAGATTGTGAAATCTGTTGCATCACTGAGGGGTCTGATAATAAATGATCATCTAGTCTCCAAATAAAATTTGGAATTGGTTTAGATGGCCATGTTAGAGTGCCTATAACTGAAGCATTTTCAGGCCTAATTATGGGAGACATTTGTGAGGATTTAAAAAGGGATAAGCCTGTTACATCTGTTAGGATGTAGTCAATCCTAGTATATAATTTCTGGGGATAGGACTAGAAGGTATAGTCTCTTTTCAATGGGTTAGAAATGCTCCAGAGGTCATGAACGGTTAGGTTTATTAGATAGGCATTGATGCGTGTTATATGGGAATTTGGGATCAAAGAGTTTGTGGAAGAGCAATCTAATGAGGGGTTTAACTGTATATTTAGGTCTCCACACATTATCAGTATCCCTTTTTGATGTTCCAGAATAAGGTTAGTTACTGACACCCAGATTACCAGTTTTGCGCTATAGAGGGTGCGAAATGAACGTAACAAAAGTTGTGTTATTTCACCCTCCATAGTGCTGCCATTACAAGTTTTTAAAAAGCTGCCTTGTGCGTGCGATATGGTTCGGATGAGCTCCATACTGCACAAAATCCAAGGGCTGAGAATACGTGCTCATGCACGCTTTCCCCATGGACATCAATGGGGAGAGTGTGTTAGTAAAAAAAACTAACACCTGAAGCGCAGAATGGCGATCGCCATAACGCAACCCCATTGATGTCTATGTGGAAAAAAAGTTACGTTTAAACCTAACACCCTAACATAAACACATCTAAACACCCCTTATCTGCTGCCCCCAACTTCACCGACACCTACATAAACTTATTAACCCCTAATCTGCCGCTCCCGACATTGCCGCCACTATAATTAAGTTATTAACCCCTATTCCCCCGCACCCCAACATCGCCCACGCAATAATAAAGATATTAACCACTATTCTGCCGCTCTCCAACATCGCTGCCACTAAATAAAGTTATTAACCCCTAAACCTCTGGCCTCCCAACTCACCGCCACTAAATAAACCCATTAACCCCTAAACTGCCAGCCCCCCACATCGCAAAAAATAAATTAAACTATTAACCCCTAATTCTAACAACCCCCTAACTTTATATTAAAATTACAAGATTCCTATCTTAAAATAAATAAAAACTTTCCTGTGAAATTAAAAAAACCTAAGTTTAAACTATATATTAAACTTACATTACTATTATACTAAAATTAAAATTACTACAAATTAAATAAACTAAATTACACATTAAAAAAACCTAACACTACTTAAAAAAATAAATTCTACAATTAAAAAAAAATAAAAAATACTAGAAAAAATAACAAACACTAAATTATTAAAAATAACAAACGAAATTATCCAAAATAAAACAATTACACCTAATCTAATAGCTCTATAAAAAAATCCCTGCTAAAATAAAAAAAAAACCTAGCCTACCATAAACTACCAATAGCCCTTAAAAGGGCCTATTATTGCCCTAAAGAAATCAGCTCTTTTCCCTGTAAAAAAAATACAAAGACCCCCAACCAACAGTAAAACCCACCAACCAACCAACCCCCACAATAAAAAACCTAACTCTAACAAAAATCTAAGCTACCCAATGCCCTGAACAGGGCATTTGTATGGGCATTGCCCTTAAAAGGGCATTCAGCTGACAGCTCTTTTTCATTGCCCTGAAAAGGCATTTAGCTCTTTTAAGAGAGCCCAAACCCTAATCTTAAAAAAAAAAAAAAAAAAAAAAAAAACACCCGAAAAAAGTTTGAAATCCTAACACTAACCCCCGATGAGGTGAGGTCTACATGCATCTAGGAGGTGTCTTCTATCTTCATCCCGGCGGCATCTTCTATCTTTATCCCAGTGGAGCGGAGCGGGTCCATCCTTAAAAACATCCGGCGTGGAGCGTCCTCTTCATACGGTCGCTGCCGTACACTGAATCTTCAATTCAAGGGAACCGTTTATAAAATGGCGTCCCTTGCATTCCTATTGGCTGATTTGATTTTTGAAATTCAAATCAGCCAATAGGATGTGAGTTACTGAAATAATATTGGCTGTTCAAATCAGCCAATACGATGAGAGCTACTAAAATTCTATTGGCTATATCAAATTTGAGGGGACATTTTTATAGGTGTCAGGGTTTTTTCCCTGTTGTGTTTGCCATGTGCTGCTGGCAGCCATTTTACTCACCTCTCTTCCTGACTATGGTGCATTGTGGGGGATGTTGCTCATTTCCAGCACTTCCTTTTATGGCCAGACTGGTGTGCATCATCCATGTGAGACAGGATGCATTTTCAGAATTGTGATGTCATCACTTATTATTTAAAGGGCCTCTGTTCAGTATGCTTTGCCTTTGCGTTGTCTCAGACCTGTTTGTGAGAGTTCCTGTGTTTTACCTGGCTGCCTGATGTCCTTCCTGGTTCCTGATCTCTGGCTTGTTCCTGACTCTGCTGTTTTCCTTGTTCCTGATTCCGGCTCGTCTGACTATTCACTTTGGCTCTGGAACAGTTCCTCCATTGCTATGTCTCAGATCACCACAATAATTGTTCTGAACTCTTATCTTGGGCAGAGTTTGCTCATAATAGTGCTATTAATGCTTCCTCCAAGTTATCACTGTTCATGGCGAATTATGGGTTTCAACAATCCTTGTTGCCCGATTCATTCATGTCTCAGGGTATTCCGACTTTGGAGGAGCATCTCCGGCAACTCCGTTCCACGTGGGTGCAGTTTCAGGATTGCCTTTATCGTTCTATGCAGCGCCAAAATTTCCAGGCTGATCGTAGGCGTCTGCCCACACCTTCCTACCAGGTTGGTGAGAGAGTTTGGCTGTCTGACCGCAACTTGAACCTTTGTGTGCCTTCCAATAAATTGGCTCCCCGTTATGTTGGTCCTTTTTTAATACTCTGACGGGTTAATCCTGTGGCCTACTCTCTTGACCTTCCTCCTGCTATGCGCATCTCCAATGTTTTTCATGTCTCCCTCTTGAAACCATTGGTTTGTAATCAGTTTACCACTGTGTTGCCTCGTCCCAGTCCTATCTTTGTTGACAACCATGAGGAGTATGAGGTCAGCAGCATTATTGACTCTCGTATGTCCAGGGGCCGTGTACAGTATTTGGTTCACTGGAGGGGCTACGGTCCAGAGGAGCATTCTTGGGTTCCCTCCTCTGATGTTCATCCTCCCGCCCTCCTCCGTGCCTTCCATGCCCGTTTCCCCAATAAGCCTTTTGTCCTCCCACGGGGGAGGGGTCATTGAGGTAAGGGTACTGTCAGGGTATTTTCCCTGTTGTGTTTGCCATGTGCTGCTGGCAGCCATTTTACTCACCTCTCTTCCTGACTATGGTGCATTGTGGGGGATGTTGCTCATTTCCAGCACTTCCTTTTATGGCCAGACTGGTGTGCATCATCCATGTGAGACAGGATGCATTTTCAGAATTGTGATGTCATCACTTATTATTTAAAGGGCCTCTGTTCAGTATGCTTTGCCTTTGCGTTGTCTCAGACCTGTTTGTGAGAGTTCCTGTGTTTTACCTGGCTGCCTGATGTCCTTCCTGGTTCCTGATCTCTGGCTTGTTCCTGACTCTGCTGTTTTCCTTGTTCCTGATTCCGGCTCGTCTGACTATTCACTTTGGCTCTGGAACAGTTCCTCTATTGCTATGTCTCAGATCACCACAATAATTGTTTTGAACTCTTATCTTGGGCAGAGTTTGCTCATAATAGTGCTATTAATGCTTCCTCCAAGTTATCACTGTTCATGGTGAATTATGGGTTTCAACAATCCTTGTTGCCCGATTCATTCATGTCTCAGGGTATTCCAACTTTGGAGGAGCATTTCCGGCAACTCCGTTCCACATGGGTGCAGTTTCAGGATTGCCTTTATCGTTCTATGCAGCGCCAAAATTTCCAGGCTGATCGTAGGCATCTGCCCACACCTTCCTACCAGGTTGGTGAGAGAGTTTGGCTGTCCGACCGCAACTTGAACCTTTGTGTGCCTTCCAATAAATTGGCTCCCCGTTATGTTGGCCCTTTTCGAATACTCTGACGGGTTAATCCTGTGAGCTACTCTCTTGACCTTCCTCCTGCTATGCGCATCTCCAATGTTTTTCATGTCTCCCTCTTGAAACCATTGGTTTGTAATCAGTTTACCACTGTGTTGCCTCGTCCCAGTCCTATCTTTGTTGACAACCATAAGGAGTATGAGGTCAGCAGCATTATTGACTCTCGTATGTCCAGGGGCCGTGTACAGTATTTGGTTCACTGGAGGGGCTACGGTCCAGAGGAAGCATTCTTGGGTTCCCTCCTCTGATGTTCATCCTCCCGCCCTCCTCCGTGCCTTCCATGCCCGTTTCCCCAATAAGCCTTTTGTCCTCCCACGGGGGAGGGGTCATTGAGGTAAGGGTTCTGTCAGGGTATTTTCCCTGTTGTGTTTGCCATGTGCTGCTGGCAGCCATTTTACACACCTCTCTTCCTGACTATGGTGCATTGTGGGGGATGCTGCTCATTTTCTGCACTTCCTTTTATGGCCAGACTGGTGTGCATCATCCATGTGATACAGGATGCAGTCTCAAAATTGTAATGTCATCACTTATTATTTATGTTAAAATAGTTTTTATTGAGATAACATTTTCCAACATAACACCTGTTTCATATAATAGTTTACAAAATCGTTTTTTCAGGCATGGACAAACAAAATTTAGTGCATTTCGTTTTCAAGTTTACAAGTCTGTCACTGGTATCCTATATATATAGTAAGTTTTTGAAACTGATGTCTCATATCTGATATATTTCCTATGAAAAAACATCCAGTATATATCTCATTTTCTTTATACTAAGAAAAAATGAAATTAATCGAACAAAAAAATAACTGAACAAATAAATCTAGCATTTGGTCTTTTAGGGTCTATTAATCAAGTATCAATATAATCTCTTATGAATAATTCTTCTAGTGTGTCTCTCTTCACCACTGATGGAGGACCGTCACTACCTGGCCTATTCTGACATTCTTATCTACTTCATGTATAGGCTAGCATGCCTCCTGATTGTACTCTCATCCGTATTTGTGGCATCCAAGTGAAATAGGCTAAGTCTGATGCAGAATCCAGTAAAACCAGATTTTGTGAAATGTGTCAACCGTGCCCAATATCATTGCTGCTGTTTCATGTAAGGAGTATGTCATTTTAAATCTTTCTAGTATTTCATGCCATGTTGGTACTCCTTCTTTCCAGTGTCTAGCGATACTAACCCTCGTGACCGTGCATAGTATTCTAATGAGAGTATTAACATGTTTATTAAAATTTGGTAATGGAGCATTTAATAATCCCTGAGGTATAGTTAACAGTATTTGCTCTTCTAAAAGAGAACTTAGGTGGGCTGAGAGTTTGGTCCAGATGTGTGCAACTCTGGGGCATTCCCACCACATGTGTATATAAGTTCCGATTGAGTTACATCCCCTGTAACAGTTACTGTTCCCACCCTTTGTGTAGTGGGATGTTCTAAGTGGTGTTAAGTACCATCGAAAGATGACTTTGAGGCTATTTTCTCGTAAGTCAGCACTAATTAGTCCTTTGCAAGAGGAATGAAATAAATCCTGCCACTCTGCTATCTCCATTGTCGTGTTTGTGTCTGCCTCCCATCTAAGCATAGTGGGTGTTTTAGTGCTCTCCCTCGAAGCCTGTAATGTTAAATATAGCTGTGAGATCGCTTGTTTAGGTCTTATTTGGATGCTGCAGAGCCTCTCCAGTGTTGTGCTGGGTTGTTTACTAATGTTTGGTAAGAATTTATTCAGGGCAGACATGATTTGTAGGTATAAATACCACTTAAGGGGATAAGGCATTAGTTTGTCTTGTGTCTGATTGAAAGTCAGTGGTTTGCCATTTATTAACAGGTCTCCCACCCTGTAAAGACCTTTATTTTCCCATTTATCTAGCTGTTTTCGGTATTCAATCGGGATAAGATATAAGAAAATTCCGGCATCCCACCCTTCCTGAGTGCCACTGTCTTCCAGTGATTAAGTGAGAGTGTGGTGATGGGGGAGCATTGCTTAATTTGGTGTTGGTGTTGTGATCTGTCCCAGATCAGGTCGTCTGGTGAATCCAGGTTACCTATCTCTGACTCCAGTACCTTCCACACCACATATTTTACTGGGGAACTCAGCAAAGCATTTTGGGCTAATCTAGCTGCCTCATAATAGTCCAGTAAGTAAGGTACCCCCACACCTCCCAACTGCCTATGTCTCGTCAATGTTGTATGAGGGATTCTCGCCTATTTCTTGCCATTTATAAAGAGGTTGATCTCTGACTGTAGGGTTTTAAGATCAGACTTTTGGATTGGGACAGGTAGAGTCCGAAACAGGTACAGGATCCTAGGTAGGAAGTTCATTTTTATGGCAGATATTCTGCCGTACCAGGAAAAGTTTAATAGTCTCCATTTAGTGATATCTGCCCGTAACTCTTTATATAGGGGAAGATAGTTTATCTTATACAAGTCAGTATATTGTGTTGATAGCTTGATACCTAGATATTTAACATGTGACCTTACCCAAGAGAATGAAAAGTTTAATTCAATTAATTTTTTCGTGTGGGCTGGCAAAGCTATGGCCATTGCCTCACTTTTTCCATATTTATCTTATAGCCCGATACTAGGGAAAACCTCTGTAGAATATCATATAAACCTGTAAGGGATGTCAGGGGCTTAGTCAATGTTAGTATGACGTCATCTGCAAACAGAGAGATCTTATAGTCAGTGTCTTTAATTTTGAGTCCGGTTATCTCGGGCGTGTGTCTAATATTAGCCGCTAGCGGTTCCATGCACAAGGCAAATAGTAGCGGGGAGAGTGGGCAACCCTGTCTCGTCCCGTTTCTTATGTCTATGGTTCTAGAATGATGTCCCATGGCCCTCACCGCAGCCGTGGGAGTGGAATATATACTACGTAAGGCGTCTACGAAGGGTCCCTTGAATCCCATTCTACTTAGGACTGTGAACATATATGTCCAGTCTACTCTATCGAACGCCTTCTCTGCATCCAAGGATAGGACCAGAGAAGGCGTTCTTGTTCGGTCAAGTTGGGTTATCGTAGTAATTATTCGTCTGACATTGTCGGGGGCTTCCCTTCCCGTCACAAACCCCACTTGATCTGGGTGCACTATACTCGGTAATATATATTTTAATCTGTTCGCTAAAATTTTGGTAAAGATCTTCAGATCCTGGTTTATAAGAGAAATGGGCCTATAACTACTACAGTATTGTGAGTTTTTACCTGGTTTGGGTATCACGACTATCCTAGCTCCCAGTAAATCGTATGGGATCTCATACCCCTGCATGATATAGTTCGAGAATTTAACTAAATGTGGTGTCAGGGAGGATTTAAATAGTTTATAGTATTCTCCAGGCAATCCATCAGGGCCCGGAGCTTTTCCCGGTTTTAAATCCTTGATGGCCCTTAGTACTTCTTCTGTCGTTATTTCATGGTTTAGACTGTCTCTATCTTTTTCTGATATAGAGGGCAATTGCGCTTTGTTCAGTAAGTTTGCTAGTGTGGATTCAGTGGTTGGGGATTGGACTACATGGGTTCCTTCATATAGAGTGCTATAGTATTGGGCAAAACAGTCTACAATTTCCTGTGGGTGAGTAGTTGTCGTGCCATCTAGTTTTTGGATCTGTGCTATGGAGGCTATTCTCATACGTTCGCGAATCCTATTTGCTAAATATTTATCTGGCTTGTTTGCGTATATATAATAGTTTGACTTAAGTCGAAAAGCTGCTTTTACTGCTTGGTCATTTAGGATACCTGCGAGTTCTGTTCGTTTGCTCTGAAGCTGTGTCAGTACAGTTTGAGATTGTGTGAGCTTATGTTGCTTTTCCAATGTTTCTATTTCTTTCTGTAAAGCTAGTCTTTGAGAATTTCTCTTTTTGAGAAGAGTAGATTTTTCTTTTATAAGTAATCCCCTTAAGTGAGTCTTGTGTGCTGCCCATGTCATGATAGGGTTAGTCGTCGTCCCAGTGTTAATGTCCCAATATTCTAACATACTGCGTTCAATTGCACTAAGAACCATGGGGTCCTTCAGGCAAATTGGGTCATATGTCCATGATCTCGTCCTATTCGGTACTTGAATATTGCCCAGTGCAAGCTGTACTATGGAGTGGTCTGACCACACACAGGAATGGATTGTAGAGTCTATTAGTATGGGTTGTAAGAATTGGCTAACAAATATGTAGTCCAGTTTACTATATGTTTTGTGTGCCGCTGAAAAAAAAGTGGTGTCGTTTGTGTTGCCATATAGTGTCTTCCAGGAGTCTAACAGTAGCCCTGTGTTTAAATAATCTTGTATTACTTTAATCTTCCTGTATTGTTTAGTTTGTTTATTTGTAAGTGGGGAGTTATGTTTTTTAGATTGCAGTGTCAGATCTACATTGAAATCACCCGCCAGAATGGTTCTAGTTTGGGACCACCCCATTAGGAGGTGTGTAATTTGTCTAAAAAAGGCGTCTTGTTTATCGTTGGGTGCGTAAACATTGCAGAGTAAAATATCAGAACCCTGAATCTGGCCTCTCACAATCAGATATCTACCCTCCTTGTCTTCAAGTGTTTCTTGGTGTATAAAAGGCAAGGAGGAGTGTATTAATATAGATACCCCACGTTTTTTAGAGTCAGAGGTGGAATGAAACTGTTGCCGAAAATCTTTAGTCCAATATCTAGGTATCTGAGATTTTACAAAATGTGTTTCCTGGAGAAAGATCACATTTGCTTTCAAAGATCTGTATTGTGTGATTGCTGTTCTGCGCTTAATGTCAGAGTTTAGCCCCTTAACATTATGGGAGATTAAGTTAATGGTCCAAGGATCCATCTGTCCCAGTAATTGAGTGAGTGTTATTGTATAGGGAGTTGTCTGTGAGTGGTTTGTAAGTCAGGAGGAGAACGCTACAACCCTCTAGTGTGTATATGTATAGGGATATAATACAGAAAAATATATTACCCTTCATCTTGGATCTTCCTTTCATTTCTCTGGATGCCCCAAATGGAGTCGAGTAGACACAGTTAAGTAATGACCAAATGCATGTAAAAAAGATGTAGCATGAGCAAGTCCATGCTAAACCGGTAACAATAACTAGAAAAGAAAAAACAAAACAGTAATAACAACAAACCTTATTAACTTTTATGTGTACACTGTACACTACTTCTGCCAGCATAAGTTAATTGCACAGTGGGTTAAGTATGCAACGTTAAGCTGTGTATATCATAACAAAAAAACATAGCTTTTATAAGAGTGCGTATATTAGTTTTCAACTAGTGTTAATCTGACCAATAGACACAAGGTCAGTTTAGATCATATTGGTGAGGGCCTGCCCCTGTTACTGTTATGTTAGTGAATTGTCCGGGGTCCATGCCCTAGCCTATCTATTGAGTCTTTCTCTGAAAAGCCAGAGTCCGTTAGGCAGGGTATGGTATCTTGACATTGAAAGGTGTGTTCACCTATAGGGCGAACTATTTGGTGTAAGATTCTCTCCGATAAAAGAGTCTCCTGATTTTGAGCAGTCCTTGTAGCCTTTAAGTAAGGCTCTTTTTCTGTTGCATTAATCCAATATCATGAGTCCCTCAGGTTTTCTGTTTCTTTTTCGCCATCTTGGTCCATCTGTCTTTGGTGGAAAGTGCCTGCTGCAAAGATCGATGATCTACTTCCTGTTCTTGAGATGTTGGTAAGTCTGGACATTCAAGTTTCAGTGCTTTACAAATGTGTGGTATCTCTTCCAGATTTTTAAGTGATAGTGCTTTTCCTTCATGCAGAATATTAAGAGAGAATGGGAATCCCCATCTATAGGGTATTTGGTTCTTGCGTAGTAGCTGTGTGAGGGGGCGCATAGTACTGCGTCTTTGGAGTGTTCTTAGACATAAGTCCTGAAAAAACTGAATAATTGAGCCTTTAAATTTGAAAGTGGGATTCTTTCTGGACGCTGCCAGTATTTCTTCCTTGTCACGGAAGCGTAGCATCTTGATTATAATGTCTCTTGGTGGATCTCCTTTTTTGGGTTTTGCTCTCAGCGCTCTATGCGCTCTCTCCATTTCAAATTTCCCCTCTTCTTTGGTATCCGTAATGGCTTGAAAGAGTTGTAAAAGAAACTCAGGCAGCTCTGGTGTCATTATTGTTTCAGGAACCCCTTTTAATCGTATGTTGCATCTGCGGCTCCTGTTTTCCAGATCCTCCATTTTGTCCTGAAGGTCTGTTAATTCTTGTTGTTGGGAGGACATATGTTGGGAGAGAACATGTATGTCTTCAGTTATAGCTTCGTCTTTTTCCTCTAGAGAATCAATTCTGGTACCTAAGTCTAGAATTTCTTGTTTAATTTCTGTGAAACTGTTTGTGACCGTGGTCTGTAACGAATCCATTTTCTCCCACATCTTGGTGAAAACATTATTAATATCTTGCTTGGACATTAGATTCTGGATATCTGCTTTTGTTACCGGAGTTAAGTCCATTTTAGTAGATTGGGAGTCAGTGTCAGAGTCTATTTCCTCTTCTAGAAGCAATGTTTCTGTGTCTTGGCCCTTATCTCCTTTGGAGGACCTGAAGAAAGGGTGCTGTGTTGATTGCTTTGCTCCTGTCCCTGGTTTATTTTGTTTTCTGGCAGACATGTCTGTCTCTTATATTATGAGAACTTATCAAGATTCGTCAAGAGTAAGCTTTATCTGAAGTTTTATCTCTTGTTTTGCTGACAAATATAGAAAAAAGATAATAAAAAGTATTTTCAGCAGTGAACAAAGAGCTAATGTGTGTCTCAGACTTATGTCAGTGATTGTTTATAGTACCTTTTTTACCGTTTTGGATTTCCTGTATTCTGCAATTCTCTACTATCCAGACTTTCTTGAGATATCTATTGTGTTATGGAGTTTTTAATAAAGGCTTTCTTCCCACTTTTCAGCTTTTAGAACATTAATCCTGCCATCATAGCGGTTTCATTTTCTTTTATGGCTCATCTAGGTTAATAGCTGCAAGAAGCCCTCAGTCTCCTAATCGTTATATGAGATAGGGTATATAAGGTGTCTGCAGCTTCTTGTTATATTAATTGTCTCTTTTGGAACTTTTAATAAGCTTCGGTTTGCCCCTTATTCTGCATCATTTTTGGCCCCAACCTGGCTTTCTTGGTAGTTGCCCTGCGCTGTTGCTGACTGAGTCAGCGTTAAAGTGTAAAGATGGCGGTTCTCCATGCCGCGCAGCTCCTCCTTCCTCCTCCCCGGGGGCCCGGCAAATAGTAAGTGTATGGCGGGTTAAATATAAAGTGCTTACCCGGTCCGGGGTCTGAAGCGATGGGTCTCTGCAGGGGCACTTTTTCCTTGTCTCCGGTGTTATATTGATTTGTCGACCTCTCTTGCTGCTCCCCTCACATGCTGCAGTTTTATCTCCCTGTGGGCCATATAGAGTTGCGCTGTCCTGTTGAGCGTCGTTCGGCAATGTCTGCCACAGCTCCCTTGATCCCCTGTGTCTCAGAGAGGCTCTCCTTCTATTTTTAGTTAAAATGTAGATCGTGCATATTGTATTGCACTCTTAGTTTTCTCAGCTTGCACGGAGCTCAGTGATTAAGCGGCCATCACCTTGCTCCTCCAGGCTCCGCCCCATCACTTATTATTTAAAGGGCCTCTGTTCAGTATGCTTTGCCTTTGCGTTGTCTCAGACCTGTTTGTGAGAGTTCCTGTGTTTTACCTGGCTGCCTGATGTCCTTCCTGGTTCTCTGACTCTGCTGTTTTCCTTGTTCCTGATTCCGGCTCGTCTGACTATTCACTTTGGCTCCTGACTCGGCTTGTCTGACTACCAGCTTTGGTTTTGATTCCTGACTTGTTATTTGACTTGTGGACTTTTTAAATTATATTTTTGCTATTAATAAAAGTGTGAATATTTTTGCACTTCTCGTCTCAGTCTGATTCCTGGCACCCTGACATTACGCAAAGGCCATGAATCCTGATGATGCTAATAATCCACCTTTACCTGCCATAATTTCCAGGATGGATGTACAGGATCACCGCTTGGATCAATTTGCACTAGCCCTGCAAACCCTGCTGACTCGCACTGCACATTTGGACCAAAGTGTCCTGCAAGTTATGGCTGCTCCTGTTTCCACTGCTGCGCCTATGCCTACAAGGAGCATGTCCGGTTCTGCACCTCTACCTCAGCAATATGGAGGCAATCCAATTCAGTGCAGAGGGTTTTTGAACCAGGTGGGCATTTACTTTGAGATGTTACCTCAGGCGTTTCCCTCTGACAGAGCTAAGGTGGGATTTCTCATCTCGTTACTCTCTGACACAGCTCTTGCCTGGGCTAATCCCTTGTGGGAGACTAATAAACCTGTGATTTCAAATTACCCTGAATTTGAGGCCTCCTTTCGCAGGGTATTTGATGTTCCGGCTCGCTCCTCCTCTGCTGCTAAACGACTGTCCATTCAGCAAGGTACAAGTTTTATCTCTTGTTTTGCTGACAAATATAGAAAAAAGATAATAAAAAGTATTTTCAGCAGTGAACAAAGAGCTAATGTGTGTCTCAGACTTATGTCAGTGATTGTTTATAGTACCTTTTTTACCGTTTTGGATTTCCTGTATTCTGCAATTCTCTACTATCCAGACTTTCTTGAGATATCTATTGTGTTATGGAGTTTTTAATAAAGGCTTTCTTCCCACTTTTCAGCTTTTAGAACATTAATCCTGCCATCATAGCGGTTTCATTTTCTTTTATGGCTCATCTAGGTTAATAGCTGCAAGAAGCCCTCAGTCTCCTAATCGTTATATGAGATAGGGTATATAAGGTGTCTGCAGCTTCTTGTTATATTAATTGTCTCTTTTGGAACTTTTAATAAGCTTCGGTTTGCCCCTTATTCTGCATCATTTTTGGCCCCAACCTGGCTTTCTTGGTAGTTGCCCTGCGCTGTTGCTGACTGAGTCAGCGTTAAAGTGTAAAGATGGCGGTTCTCCATGCCGCGCAGCTCCTCCTTCCTCCTCCCCGGGGGCCCGGCAAATAGTAAGTGTATGGCGGGTTAAATATAAAGTGCTTACCCGGTCCGGGGTCTGAAGCGATGGGTCTCTGCAGGGGCACTTTTTCCTTGTCTCCGGTGTTATATTGATTTGTCGACCTCTCTTGCTGCTCCCCTCACATGCTGCAGTTTTATCTCCCTGTGGGCCATATAGAGTTGCGCTGTCCTGTTGAGCGTCGTTCGGCAATGTCTGCCACAGCTCCCTTGATCCCCTGTGTCTCAGAGAGGCTCTCCTTCTATTTTTAGTTAAAATGTAGATCGTGCATATTGTATTGCACTCTTAGTTTTCTCAGCTTGCACGGAGCTCAGTGATTAAGCGGCCATCACCTTGCTCCTCCAGGCTCCGCCCCATCACTTATTATTTAAAGGGCCTCTGTTCAGTATGCTTTGCCTTTGCGTTGTCTCAGACCTGTTTGTGAGAGTTCCTGTGTTTTACCTGGCTGCCTGATGTCCTTCCTGGTTCTCTGACTCTGCTGTTTTCCTTGTTCCTGATTCCGGCTCGTCTGACTATTCACTTTGGCTCCTGACTCGGCTCGTCTGACTACAAGCTTTGGTTTTGATTCCTGACTTGTTATTTGACTTGTGGACTTTTTAAATTATATTTTTGCTATTAATAAAAGTGTGAATATTTTTGCACTTCTTGTCTCAGTCTGATTCCTGGCACCCTGACATTACGCAAAGGCCATGAATCCTGATGATGCTAATAATCCACCTTTACCTGCCATAATTTCCAGGATGGATGTACAGGATCACCGCTTGGATCAATTTGCACTAGCCCTGCAAACCCTGCTGACTCGCACTGCACATTTGGACCAAAGTGTCCTGCAAGTTATGGCTGCTCCTGTTTCCGCTGCTGCGCCTATGCCTACAAGGAGCATGTCCGGTTCTGCACCTCTACCTCAGCGATATGGAGGCAATCCTATTCAGTGCAGAGGGTTTTTGAACCAGGTGGGCATTTACTTTGAGATGTTACCTCAGGCGTTTCCCTCTGACAGAGCTAAGGTGGGATTTCTCATCTCGTTACTCTCTGACACAGCTCTTGCCTGGGCTAATCCCTTGTGGGAGACTAATAAACCTGTGATTTCAAATTACCCTGAATTTGAGGCCTCCTTTCGCAGGGTATTTGATGTTCCGGCTCGCTCCTCCTCTGCTGCTAAACGACTGTCCATTCAGCAAGGTACAAGATCTAAGGTATGGATTATCTAAATAAAGCTGTGAGGCTTGTTGAAAGAGAGGGCGCCAGAGGCCAAAAGTATCAAACACTAATGTATTAATTAAAATACAACAGATATTTATTGAAAATATAGGTTAAAATACATACTACAAGGGACGTCTACCTATATCAGTTATAACACAGAATTAAAACAAAATAAATATAAAATGAATTGCCAATTCTAAAATAGCATACCCAGATAGCATATACATAAAAATAGTGATGACCGTTGTTTAAAAGTCTGCATTAATGTCCATATAAGGAAGGTATTATACCAATGGGTTTGGTGGGCTGATATATGTTCGGTATGTGACAGATACCAAAGAATAAGTTTGCTTATATGCACTTTCACTCTGTTAAACAGGAATCGACTAACAAGGTGTGACGACAGACACCATCCAACATGTGGTTGCAGTTTGGAACACAGTTCAGAAGAAAGCCGCAGGCACTTTAGCAGTCCTCGTCTAGACCGGACACCGTATCTGCTGAAAGAAGAGGGGTAAAGTACCGACTCACACACCCACCAAATACTAACACTTATGCAAATACTGCTTATGTAAAGGATATGATTCACCACCTGTAACATCTTGTATATGAACTTTAAGTTGGGATTGTGTGTATTTGCCCTCCATGGGATTGATCGTCTAAGATTGTAACCTTATTCTTTGGTATCTGTCACATACCGAACATATATCAGCCCACCAAACCCATTTTTATAATACCTTCCTTATATGGACATTAATGCAGACTTTTAAACAACGGTCATCACTATTTGTATGTATATGCTATCTGGGTATGCTATTTTAGAATTGGCAATTCATTTTATATTTATTTAGTTTTAATTCTGTGTTATAACTGATATAGGGTGACGTCCTTTGTAGTATGTATTTTAACCTATATTTTCAATAAATATCTGTTGTATTTTAATATATACATTAGTGTTTGATACTTTTGGCCTCTGGCACCCTCTCTTTCAACAAGCCTCACAGCTTTATTTTGATAATCCATACCTTAGACACATTATAGGGTAGGGATAGTGTCTATTAGAGAGGTGCTTAGTATCATATTTCCTAGCGCATACCTCACAATCTCTCTAGGTACAAGATCTGTTGCTCAGTATGCTATTGAGTTCCGTATGCTTGCCGAGGTAGGTTGGAACAATGAAGCCCTTGTTGCCGCCTTCTTTCATTGGCTCTCTGATGCGATTAAAGACAAAGTTGATGCCAGAGATTTACCAGAGGATCTCGAGACATTGGTGTCTTTTTTGATCCTAATTGGCATCAGACTCAGAGAGAGGCCCTCTTTCAAGGAGCGCTTGCGGAAGCCTCCTGTTCCATTGTTTCCTACGTGTTTGTTCCCACCCATGCCTCCCTCTCCTCCCATGCCTCCTGGTCCCTGGTCCCGAGTCACCAGGTACTGCTGAGCTGATGCAGTTGGGATTCACGTGTCTCTCCGTGGCAGAGTGAGCCTTTAGGAGGAGGGTGGGGCTCTGCCTCTATTGTGGGTTACAGGGCCACCTTTTGAAGTCTTGTCCTACATGGCCGGGAAACGCTCACAACTAAGGTCCTGTTGGGGGCAGGCCTTGGGTGGTTTATCCTCGTCCCCGGAACCACTTAAGGAGAAACCTTTGGTCGCGGTTGTCCTTTCCTGGATGGACTCCTCCATAGTCACTCAGGCTCTTGTTGACTCCGGTGCTGCGGGCTATTTCATTGACAGTGCTTTTGTATCAAAGCACTTCATTTCTGTTTTGCCTCGGTCCATTCTGCTTGCTATTGAGGCCATTGATGGCAGGCCCCTTCAGCCCGCACTCGTTACTCACAAAACTGCTCCATTGTCCATGGCTGTTGGGGCTCTCCCTTTTGAAACCCTCCAGTTCCAGGTGATAAACTCTCTGCATTTTCCGGTGGTTCTGGGTTATCCCTGGCTCCAAAAGCACAATCCCAGTCTTGACTAGCGCAGGTCTGAAAATTTGTCTTGGTCCCTGCAATGTATTTCCACTTATCTTCGGAAACCAGTTAAAGTCTAGTGCACTTCTTCAGTATCTCAATTGCCAGAGGAGTACCGAGAGTTCCTAGATGTGTTTGATAAGGTGCGTGCCGGTACGTTGCCTCTTCACCGGTCTTACGATTGTGCCATAGACCTGCAACCCGTAGCCATTCCTCCTCGGGGCCAGGTGTACCCTCTGTCTGTTGCAGAGAATTGTGCTATGGAGGAGTATTTTGCCGATGCTCTGTCGCAGGGAATCATCCACAAATCCTGCTCTCCTGCAGGGGCTGGCTTCTTCTTTGTGATGAAAAAGGATGGCGAGTTAAGACCATGTATCGATTATAGGGGTCTTAATCGTCTTACCATTAAGAATGCTTACCCTATTCCGCTCATTACGGAACTCTTTGACCGCCTCAAGGGAGCTACGGTCTTTACTAAACTTTATTTGAGAGGAGCGTACAATCTTGTTAGGATTAAGGAGGGCCATGAATGGAAAACAGCATTTAACACCAGGAGCTTGCATTATGAGTATCTTGTAATGCCCTTTGGCCTATGTAATGCTCCTGCTGTTTTTCAGGAATTTATTAATGATGTCCTATGAGATATGTTGCAACAGTGTGTTGTGGTGTACTTTGACGACATCCTCATACACTCACCCACACTTGAGGCTCATCGTTCTGATGTTACACGGGTTCTTCAGAGACTATGTGAGAACGGCCTGTTTTGTAAACTCGAGAAATGTGAGTTCCATCATACTCAAGTAACCTTCCTAGGTTATGTTATCTCCGTTGCAGGGTTCTCCATGGATCCTGACAAGTTATCTGCAGTTCTGCAGTGGTCTCGCCCAGTTGGTCGTCGGTCTATTCAACGTTTTTTGGGGTTCGCCAATTACTATCGAAAGTTTATTAAACACTTTTTTCCTTGGTCAAACCTATCACAGACATTACCCGTAAAGAGAATGATCCACTCCGTTGGTCACCTACTGCCATTAAGACCTCTGACAGTCTTAAGACTGCCTTTGCTGCCACTCCAGTTCTGGCTCATCCTAACCCTGTCCTGCCTTTCGTTCTTGAGGTTGATGCGTCTGAGACTGGAGTAGGTGCTCTCTTGTCTCAACGTCCTATGCCTGACAGTTCCTTGCATCCGTGTGGTTTCTTCTCTAAGAAATTGTCTCCAGCGGAGTGCAATTATGAAATTGGCAACAGGGAATTACTGGCCATAATTTTGGCACTCAAGGAATGGAGGCATCTTCTCAAGGGTACTAGCGTGCCAGTGCTCATTCTTACTGACCACAAGAATTTAACTTATCTATCTGAAGCAAAACATTTGTCGCCCCTACAGGCCAGATGGGTGCTATTTTTGTCTCGGTTTAATTATGTGGTCTCCTACCTGCCTGCTAGTAAGAATGTTAGGGCTGATTCCCTCTCTCAACAATTTTCACCTCTGTCCAAGAAGGAGTATGTACCTACTCCTGTTATACCTCCTGACCATATTTTGGCTACCATACGTACTAATTTGACTTCTCCCTTGGGGGAGGAGATCCTGGCTGCACAAACCAATGCACCTCCTGAGAAACCTAGTGGTAAGTGTTTTGTTCCTGAGAATCTTCGAAACTAAACTTACCACTATCCTAAAGCCGCAGTTCACCCAGGCAAGAACCAAATGATTTGATCTGTCACTCGACAATTCTGGTGGGCAGGTCTTCGTTCTGATGTTGCTGCATATGTTGCCTCCTGCAACCTATTGCTAATGGTGAGCGTACTTGGACACATCTTTCCATGGATTTCATTGTCGAGATCCCTGTTTACAATGGCAATACTGTTATCCTTATGGTGGTTGACCACTTTTCTAAAATGTCACATTGCATTCCCTTGATGAAGCTGCCTAATGCTCAGGAGCTTGCTTCAATTTTTGCCCGGGAGGTCTTCTGTTTACATGGGTTACCCAAGGAGATAGTGTCGGACCGAAGTAACCAGTTTGTCTCCAGATTTTGGCATTCCTTTTGTGGTCAAATGTGGATCCAGCTTTCCTTCTCCTCGGCATATCACCCTCAATTCAATGGGACTGTGGAATGGTCTAATCAAACTCTGGAACAGTTCCTCCATTGCTATGTCTCAGATCACCACAATAATTGGTCTGAACTGATACCTTGGACAGAGTTTGCTCGTAATAGTGCTATTAATGCTTCCTTCAAGTTATCCCCGTTCATGGCGAATTATGGGTTTCAGCCATCCTTGTGGCCCGATTCAATCATGTCTCAGGGTATTTTGGCTTTGGAGGAGAATCTCTGGCAACTCCGTTCCACGTGGGTGCAGTTTCAGGATTTCCTTCATCATTCTATGCAGCGTCAAAAGTTCCAGGCTGATCGTAGGCGTCTGCCCACACCTTCCTACCAGGTTGGTGAGAGAGTTTGGCTGTCCTCCCGCAACTTGAACCTTTGTGTGCCTTCCAATAAATTGGCTCCCTGTTATGTTTGTCCTTTTCGAATACTCCGACGGCTTAATCCTGTGGCCTACTCTCTTGACCTTCCTCCTGCTATGCGCATCTCCAATATTTTTCATGTCTCCCTCTTGAAACCATTGGTTTGTAATCAGTTTACCACTGTGTTAACTCATCCCAGTCCTTTCTTTGTTGACAACCATGAGGAGTATGAGGTCAGCAGCATTATTGACTCTCGTATGTCCAGGGGCCGTTTACAGTATTTGGTTAACTGGAGGGGCTACGGTCCAGAGGAACATTCTTGGGTTCCCTCCTCTAAAGTTCATGCTCCCGCCCTCCTCCGTGCCTTCCATGCCCGTTTCCCCAATAAGCCTTTTGTCCTCCTGCAGGGGAGGGGTCATTGAGGGAAGGGTACTGTCAGGGTTTTTTCCCTGTTGTGTTTGCCATGTGCTGCTGGCAGCCATTTTTCTCACCTCTCTTCCTGACTATGGTGCATTGTGGGGGATGCTGCTCATTTTCTGCACTTCTTTTTATGGCCAGAGTGGTGTGCATCATCCATGTGAGACAGGATGCAGTCTCAGAATTGTAATGTCATCACTTATTATTTAAAGGGCCTCTGTTGAGTATGCTTTGCCTTTGTGTTGTCTCAGACCTGTTTGTGAGAGTTCCTGTGTTTTACCTGGCTGCCTGACGTCCTTTCTGGTTCCTGATCTCTGGCTTGTTCCTGACTCTGCTGTTTTCCTTGTTCCTGATTCCGGCTCGTCTGACTATTCACTTTGGCTCCTGACTCGACTCGTCTGACTACTAGCTCTGGTTTTGACTCCTGGCTTGTTATTTGACTTGTGGACTTATTTTATTATTTTTTTGCTATTAATAAAGGTGTGATTATTTTTGCATTTCTCGTCTCAGTCTGATTCCTGGCACCCTGACAATAGGGCTATTAGATTAGGTGTAATTGTTTTTATTTTGGATCATTTTGTTTGTTATTTTTCGTTTTTTAGTGTTTGTTATTTTTTGTAATTTAGTGTTAGTTATTTATTGTAATATAATATTTTTTATTTTTTGTAATTGTAGATTTAATTTTTTTAGTAGTGTTAGTGTTTTTTAATGTGTAATTTAGTTTATTTAATTTGTAGTTTTTTAAATTTTAGTATAATAGTAATGTTAGTTTAATACATAGTTTAAACTTAGGTTTTTTTTTAATTTCACAGGTAAATTTTTTCATTATTTTAAGATAGGGATCTTATAATTTTAATATAAAGTACGGGGGTTGTTAGGTTTAGGGGTTAATAGTTTAATTTTTTTTTTGCGGGGCTGGTGGTTTAGGGTTAAATAGGTTTATTTAGTGGCGGTGATGTGGGAGGCCAGACGTTTAGGGGTTGATAACTTTATTTAGTGGCGGCGATGTTGGGTAGCGGGGGAATGGGGGTTAATACCTTTTTTATAGTGGCGGCGATGTCAGGGAGCGGTGGAATAGGGTTAATAAAATTTTAGTAGTGGGAGCGGCAGATTAATTGTTAATAAGTTTAATATAGTGTTTGCAATGCAGGAGGGCAGCGGAATAAGGGTTAATAGGAAGTTTATGGTGTACTTTGTAACAGTTTAGTTATGAGTTTTGTGTAACAGTTTCGTGGTGCAAAACTCATAACTACTGGTCTCAGATTGCGGAACGAATCGTGGAACACAAGCATTTTAGCCTCACTGTACAACTTGTAATGGCAGCGCTATGAAAATCCCATGGAAAACATACATTTTTTGAGTGCTGACATTGGACTGACATTGCGTTACAGGCTAAAATGCTTGCGGTATAGCTATACCGACAAGACTCGTAATGGCTGTGTTCCAGTTTTTACGCTGAAATTGCCATTTTTTCAGTGTTAAAACTGGAACGCAAAACTTGTAATCTAGATGTGATTTAATAAAGGATGATTGTTTGGAGTTCAGGGTGTAAATAGAGACCAACATAACTGGACTACCATAGAGCAGCCCCACTAGGATATCTACCTTCTCTGTCTCTTAGTGTTTTAATTACTTTGAATGGGTCATTATTCCTAATTAGAATTCCAACTCCATGTTTTTTTAGATTTAGGGTGCGATGCATTATAACTGTTACCGAATTTGAGTGTGAAGGTTAGGGGTTCTTTACCTTTAATAAAGTGGGTTTCTTGTAAAAATGCTAGGTCAGTCTTATGTCTGTCAAATTCCCTCAATGCTTGGGATCTTTTTGATGCTATGTTGAGTCCTTTGGAGTTTATTGTTTGGATTCGTATGGAGTCTAAGTTTTTTTTTTATCATACTGAGAGTTAGACATAGGGGGTTGGTATAGAGGCTATTGCAAATGTTGGAAGTGTGTAGTTAGCATCAAGAGTGAAATTGAAGGTTTTAGTGTGTAATATGGTGTCTTTTAACAGATGTAACAGCAAGAAAGAATATAGTAAAAGAGTATCAAAATATAATACATAAAACAATAACATTTGGTTTGTCAAAAATGACTTTGGTGAGGAAGCGTTTTCTACTTTATAGCCTTTGTTAAAAGATATAATGGTGAACACATTATCCAAGTTAATATGACCATAAATTCCTCAGTTTATTTCTTATAAATTTTGTGGTCATAGATAGTTAGGGTTGCCTAATTTTGACAACCTCCTAAAGGTATCAACCATAATAGTATCCCTTGGGCAGTTTTTTTTTTTTTGCATCGGTATTGCCGTCCCCATGCGGAAATCCCCTGCAATTTTTACTTTATCCTTAATCCACTAAATGGGATTATTTAAACCACGAGGATGCCACGTGATGACAGCCAGGCCCTCATTTAACTATGCCTAGTCAATAACAACATTTAAGTTACTCTACGGTATATAGTATATGAACAAAAACAGAAAACAGATACGTATTCAATTATCTGAGGTATCACAATTCAGCGATTATATTTGTATTCCATAATTATACCTCTAAAAATAGAAGGTGGCTATGGCTGTTATACTTTTTAACATTGTGATATAACTCTATGTAAACTTTTGATTACATTAGCGTAGCCGTCCCAACGTGGAAAACACCCATACTTTTCTGAATGATATTTATTCCACCGAATGGAATTTTAGGTGGTATGTCTCCATGCAACAACAGCCAGGCCCAGGTTTGTTCTCTCATGTTCCCAAAACAGTTAACTTATTAAACAGTATAAAGTGTATAAAAAATGGGAGATTAATAGTTACAAGACTCCAGAAACTCATAGCCTTTTAATTGTAACTATAATCTACGTACTGTGTTTCTAATGTATAACTATATTGAACACACGTGTTTTTAAGTTATATAATAACTCTGAGTAAGCTTTTGCAGTTTTCTGTGCATATAATGAATATATGACCTTCTCATGTTAGTTTTAGCACGCTTTTTAACATGCCTTTTTCTTTGTTGTAATCCTTTCCTGTTCCTGTGTTACTGTAACATTCTCAGCATCTAAGAGGGTTCTCAGGACTGGTGGAGGTGGTAGGGCACTATTAGCATCAGAGCTTTGCTTCAAATTTAGGGTAGACATTTATTTAACCCTTTACGTGCTGTGTTATTTGCTGCGTAAGCCTTTTTACTGTTTTTACAGTTTGTTAAGCATTTATTTGAACAGTAACTTATGTTTATACTGTTTATCTTTGAAGGGTTAATCAGCTTTGCATTATGCCTTATCTATCCTTCAGGGTTAAACTATTTGTGTGCTTTTTACTGCTTATTTACTTCAGTATATCTCTGACACAAGCTATTTCCTTACTGGTACTATGGCGCAAACTGGTGCAGCTCAGGCCACTGGTCCGTCAGCTTATCATGTAGAAGGGAGATCCCCTGTTACTTTACCCCTTCTAGTTTGTGTTTGCTTTTTAAGGATTCTTAAATTTGTCCCTCTGCTCAACTTTGTACCTCATGTTCTAAGTCTTTTGCTAATCCCAAACAGGGTTTTACTTCGCTACACAGTGTGCAAGATGTTTTTACCCTATCAGTGATGCTATCATCTAATATTTCTCCAAAACTTAAAGATTATATTCACTCTTCTTTTCTCTGCCATTTGGGTGGGGCGAGCAGTGCACCGGCTTGGGACCCTTGCTTTGGGGGGTCCACGCAGAGATGAGTGTGCTCTGTCAATGTCAAACTTGTGTGTGCAGCCTCTGGCTACAGTCACTATGCTTGGTAGGGTAGAAAGGCTCCTATTGAAATCTACACTAACAGCAGAAGCCAAGTGAAATTCCTAGGTGACATCATGAGGGGTGGGGTCTTGTGGCATTCCTTTCTAATCTCTCCCCTTGCGACAGTGGTCCATCATTAAAAACTGTAAATTCCAGAACCTCTGCTCTAATTGTGCACCCTGCAAAGGTCTCTGAAAACATTCTGAAAACACTGTAGTAGATAAAAGCAGCAGCACTGTGAACATTGCTCACTGTACACAAAAATGTTCTTTCATGATTTAGGTAGAACATACAATTTTAAAACACTTTCCAATTTACTTCTAGTTTCAAATGTGTTTCATTCTCTTGGTATCATTTGTTTTTAGCAGCAGTGCACTTCTGGTTTCTAACTAAACACATGGGTGAGCCAATGACAATCGGTATATATATATATATATGCAGTCACCAATCAGCAGCTAGAACCTAGGTTCTTTGATGCTCCTAAGTTTACCTAGATAAACCTTTCATCAAAAGGATAACAAGAGAATTAAGCAAATTTAAAAATAGAAGTAAACTGGAAAGTTGTTTAAGATTGTATGCTCTGTCTAAATCATGAATGTCTAATTATAACTTTACTGTCTCTAAAGGGACAGTCAAGTCCCAAAAAAACTTTCATGTTTCAAATAGGGCATATAATTTTAAACAACTTTCCAATTTACTTTTATCACCAATTTTGCTTTGTTCTTTTGATATTCTTAGTTGTAAGCTAGACCTAGGAAGGCTCATATGATAATTTCTAAGCCCTTGAAGGCCGCCTCTAATCACATGCTTTGTATTTGCTTTTCACAGCAGGGGAGAGCTAGTTCAGGTAAACCCTATAGATAACATTGTGAGCATGCATGTGGATTGTGGCAGACACTGCACTAATTGGCTAAAATGAAAGTCAATAGATAATAAATAAAATGTCATGTGATCAAGGGGCTGTCAGAAGATGCTTAGATACAAATTAATCACAGAGGTAAAAAGTATATTAATATAACTGTGTTGGTTATGCAAAACTTGGGAATAGGTAATAAAGGGATTATCTATCTTTTAAAACAACAAAAATTCTGGTGTTAACTGTCCCTTTAAGCAATTTTAACAGTGGTGCTGTTTTTGTGTAATATCCTTGTGACAGTGGGACGTGGCTAAAGGAGGAAGCTAGTACATCTGAGCACCTGACCCAGAGTTTGGGCAAAATGTATAAAAGTTGGAGGGGGGCAATTGACCCCCAGGCTGCCATACATATTTATATAGACTGTGGTTTGAGGAATCCCCCACAAGCACTAGCAGACTGAGAGAGCAGGGCAGCCAGAATAGCTAGAAAATCATGCTGCACTGTTTTCCTGCATACTCGGTAAGAAGCCTTTGTGGGCTGGTGCATTATGTGTTGCTGTTTAAGCAGTGCAAGTCTCCCTCTTCCTCCTAGTACAGCTCCTGACAGGAACCAGAGATCCATTTTTTTCTATAGATGGTAATTTAGCACCATAGATCAGGCACATTTATCCTTCTGCTCTGTCTTGGGTCTAAACATTTGGCTTTCAATATATATATATATATATATAACATGGCAACCCCAGACAATGATTTTAACCTTCTTTGGGCCTTGTCACTGAGGTGCCTTCATATTCTTCTAAGCACATTAAATTAGTAGACGTCTGCTTTCCCCCATCACCCTTATGGAGACTAACCTAGGGTCATATTGCAAATACCTACAGAAAGAGAAGTGCTCTATCAGAAATAAACAGCATGTAGCTTGTTCTATGGCAAGTTACCACCTGTATATATACACACACACAATTGCAATTTAGCTTTATTTTAAATGGTTCAAAATAGAGTGAGCAATAACGGACATTTTAAAAAATTATCGGGTTATAACATCATTCAGACCTTAATATTGGCGTTTAATAGGAGATTATGTACAGATGAGGGGATAGAATAACCTGCTAAGAGTTGGCAACTGTTGTAGATTACCTTTCAAGAAAGTGATCTACAGGACACCTAGACTCACAAACTTATATGCTATTGGGGTACAAGGGACCAACAAAAGAAAAAGAGGAACTGGTGTAAAAAATGTTAGCACCTGAAACTTTGAAAACTAGGGAAGAGTTGTGTGGAGGCAAAAACTTCCACAACATTAGAGCCAATATGAAGTACTGTAGACAAGAATGTGAGGAGGTAACAAGAGAGGAGGAGAGAAGGTGGTCATGGGTGAAGTGAAGAGGAAGGGTGGATGAATATCCAGAAACATGAAAAGCAATATAGGAAGGAACAGTGTTATTGAGGAGTGTGCAAAGGCTAATGATTAGAGCATAATTTTCGAGCTATAGTAGGAGGGGAAATTGTCAAGGACTGGTGTTAGAGAGAAATTGTAGTGACAGATTGATTGGTTGGGGCAGGAAAAGGCAGAGATGAGAGAGAGCAGAGGCTTGAGGCTAAAAGATGATGAAGATCTAATAGTGTTATGCTTCTGTGGAGTTTGGTTGGGAGGTTAGTTGGTGGCAGAGAAGGGATTGTTGTGATGTGATTGTGGTCAGAAATAGAAAAACGTTAAGATCTAATAAGAGGAGTATCCATCATTGTGAGTAGGAGAGTTGATCCATTGTAATAGACCATACGAAGATGTGAGCTGTCAGATTGTCAATATGAATATTGAAATCATTAACAAAGAGGGCAAAGTGTTCAAGAAATTGAGTTGAGGAGTCAGGGGGTTATATAAATCTCAATGTGCAAAGTCCTAATATATAACAATATATCTTTAAATTCAGAACCACTGACACCCACAGGACAATAGCAAAACGTTCTACAAATGTATGACTCATGATTAAGTAGAAAATACAATCTAACTTAATATAATAAATAATAACCAGTCACTGGAAAATTCCTTGGAGATGGGTCTTGGTACACACAGGTTGTGGGTTCCTTCTCTGCCCAAAAGCTCTGGATTCAATCTTCAACAACAAAACAATTCTGTAAAACAAAAGGCGGGGTGCCACATAGCATATAGTTTAGAAACTTTAGTCACACAAAGCTCACTCAATGGTAGTTTACTCACATATTTTTCTACAACAAACAAATGGTATCTATTAGCACACTGGACCCCCTGAGGTGTCCAGCTAACTCACTCTGGACTAGCAGCAAAATCTTCAATAGTGTGTTTTATTAAAAATAGACAATACCAAAAAAGTATTTTATTTTAAATTCTAATAATCCAATAGAAAATAAATTATTTTTTATAGGGATGAAGCAATACCCCTATATAAAGGGGTTCCGTGCATCCTGAAATTCAGTGTGCTGTGGCGACTGCATGAAGAGGAGTGCTCTAGGAAGGAAGCTGAAGACTTGAAGAAAGAAGAAACCAAGGGGAGGTGGTTGTAGAGGCCACTGAAGTCTGTTCCCCTGGTGCCTGGATCCTGGATGAAGAGGGCCCCAGCTTTGAAGAAGATTGCAGAGTGAAAAAAGCAGCAGAAGAGAATGCCAAAGTCCACCAATGCCTCGGCGAAGATGGTCCCCTGGTGTCTGGACCTTGGATAAAGAGGATTCCGGTGTTGAAGAAGATTGTGGAGCGGAGGTGGCTAAAGGGCCTGGATCAAGGATGAAGAGGAGCTTGATTTTTGAATGGGCTTTTTGAGTGTTTTTTTTTATTTTAAAGAACAGGAGTTCTTATATGCTATTGGGGTACAAGGGACCAATAAAAGAAAAAGAGGAACTGGTGTAAAAAATGTTAGCACCTGAAACTTTGAAAACTAGGGAAGAGTCGTGTGGAGGCAAAAACTTCCACAACATTAGAGCCAATATGAAGTACTGTAGACAAGAATGTGAGGAGGTAACAAGAGAGGAGGAGAGAAGGTGGTCATGGGTGAAGTGAAGAGGAAGGGTGGATGAATATCCAGAAACATGAAAAGCAATATAGGAAGGAACAGTGTTATTGAGGAGTGTGCAAAGGCTAATGATTAGAGCATAATTTTCGAGCTATAGTAGGAGGGGAAATTGTCAAGGACTGGTGTTAGAGAGAAATTGTAGTGACAGATTGATTGGTTGGGGCAGGAAAAGGCAGAGATGAGAGAGAGCAGAGGCTTGAGGCTAAAAGATGATGAAGATCTAATAGTGTTATGCTTCTGTGGAGTTTGGTTGGGAGGTTAGTTGGTGGCAGAGAAGGGATTGTTGTGATGTGATGGTGGTCAGAAATAGAAAAACGTTAAGATCTAATAAGAGGAGTATCCATCATTGTGAGTAGGAGAGTTGATCCATTGTAATAGACCATACGAAGATGTGAGCTGTCAGATTGTCAATATGAATATTGAAATCATTAACAATGAGGGCAAAGTGTTCAAGAAATTGAGTTGAGGAGTCAGGGGGTTATATAAATCTCAATGTGCAAAGTCCTAATATATAACAATATATCTTTAAATTCAGAACCACTGACACCCACAGGACAATAGCAAAACTTTCTACAAATGTATGACTCATGATTAAGTAGAAAATACAATCTAACTTAATATAATAAATAATAACCAGTCACTGGAAAATTCCTTGGAGATGGGTCTTGGTACACACAGGTTGTGGGTTCCTTCTCTGCCCAAAAGCTCTGGATTCAATCTTCAACAACAAAACAATTCTGTAAAACAAAAGGCGGGGTGCCACATAGCATATAGTTTAGAAACTTTAGTCACACAAAGCTCACTCAATGGTAGTTTACTCACATATTTTTCTACAACAAACAAATGGTATCTATTAGCACACTGGACCCCCTGAGGTGTCCAGCTAACTCACTCTGGACTAGCAGCAAAATCTTCAATAGTGTGTTTTATTAAAAATAGACAATACCAAAAAAGTATTTTATTTTAAATTCTAATAATCCAATAGAAAATAAATTATTTTTTATAGGGATGAAGCAATACCCCTATATAAAGGGGTTCCGTGCATCCTGAAATTCAGTGTGCTGTGGCGACTGCATGAAGAGGAGTGCTCTAGGAAGGAAGCTGAAGACTTGAAGAAAGAAGAAACCAAGGGGAGGTGGTTGTAGAGGCCACTGAAGTCTGTTCCCCTGGTGCCTGGATCCTGGATGAAGAGGGCCCCAGCTTTGAAGAAGATTGCAGAGTGAAAAAAGCAGCAGAAGAGAATGCCAAAGTCCACCAATGCCTCTGCGAAGATGTTCCCCTGGTGTCTGGACCTTGGATAAAGAGGATTCCGGTGTTGAAGAAGATTGTGGAGCGGAGGTGGCTAAAGGGCCTGGATCAAGGATGAAGAGGAGCTTGATTTTTGAATGGGCTTTTTGAGTGGGTTTTTTTATTTTAAAGAACAGAAGTTCTTATATGCTATTGGGGTACAAGGGACCAACAAAAGAAAAAGAGGAACTGGTGTAAAAAATGTTAGCACCTGAAACTTTGAAAACTAGGGAAGAGTCGTGTGGAGGCAAAAACTTCCACAACATTAGAGCCAATATGAAGTACTGTAGACAAGAATGTGAGGAGGTAACAAGAGAGGAGGAGAGAAGGTGGTCATGGGTGAAGTGAAGAGGAAGGGTGGATGAATATCCAGAAACATGAAAAGCAATATAGGAAGGAACAGTGTTATTGAGGAGTGTGCAAAGGCTAATGATTAGAGCATAATTTTCGAGCTATAGTAGGAGGGGAAATTGTCAAGGACTGGTGTTAGAGAGAAATTGTAGTGACAGATTGATTGGTTGGGGCAGGAAAAGGCAGAGATGAGAGAGAGCAGAGGCTTGAGGCTAAAAGATGATGAAGATCTAATAGTGTTATGCTTCTGTGGAGTTTGGTTGGGAGGTTAGTTGGTGGCAAAGAAGGGATTGTTGTGATGTGATTGTGGTCAGAAATAGAAAAACGTTAAGATCTAATAAGAGGAGTATCCATCATTGTGAGTAGGAGAGTTGATCCATTGTAATAGACCATACAAAGATGTGAGCTGTCAGATTGTCAATATGAATATTGAAATCATTAACAATGAGGGCAAAGTGTTCAAGAAATTGAGTTGAGGAGTCAGGGGGTTATATAAATCTCAATGTGCAAAGTCCTAATATATAACAATATATCTTTAAATTCAGAACCACTGACACCCACAGGACAATAGCAAAACGTTCTACAAATGTATGACTCATGATTAAGTAGAAAATACAATCTAACTTAATATAATAAATAATAACCAGTCACTGGAAAATTCCTTGGAGATGGGTCTTGGTACACACAGGTTGTGGGTTCCTTCTCTGCCCAAAAGCTCTGGATTCAATCTTCAACAACAAAACAATTCTGTAAAACAAAAGGCGGGGTGCCACATAGCATATAGTTTAGAAACTTTAGTCACACAAAACTCACTCAATGGTAGTTTACTCACATATTTTTCTACAACAAACAAATGGTATCTATTAGCACACTGGACCCTCTGAGGTGTTCAGCTAACTCACTCTGGACTAGCAGCAAAATCTTCAATAGTGTGTTTTATTAAAAATAGACAATACCAAAAAAGTATTTTATTTTAAATTCTAATAATCCAATAGAAAATAAATTATTTTTTTATAGGGATGAAGCAATACCCCTATATAAAGGGGTTCCGTGCATCCTGAAATTCAGTGTGCTGTGGCGACTGCATGAAGAGGAGTGCTCTAGGAAGGAAGCTGAAGACTTGAAGAAAGAAGAAACCAAGGGGAGGTGGTTGTAGAGGCCACTGAAGTCTGTTCCCCTGGTGCCTGGATCCTGGATGAAGAGGGCCCCAGCTTTGAAGAAGATTGCAGAGTGAAAAAAGCAGCAGAAGAGAATGCCAAAGTCCACCAATGCCTCGGCGAAGATGGTCCCCTGGTGTCTGGACCTTGGATAAAGAGGATTCCGGTGTTGAAGAAGATTGTGGAGCGGAGGTGGCTAAAGGGCCTGGATCAAGGATGAAGAGGAGCTTGATTTTTGAATGGGCTTTTTGAGTGGGTTTTTTTATTTTAAAGAACAGGAGTTCTTATATGCTATTGGGGTACAAGGGACCAACAAAAGAAAAAGAGGAACTGGTGTAAAAAATGTTAGCACCTGAAACTTTGAAAACTAGGGAAGAGTCGTGTGGAGGCAAAAACTTCCACAACATTAGAGCCAATATGAAGTACTGTAGACAAGAATGTGAGGAGGTAACAAGAGAGGAGGAGAGAAGGTGGTCATGGGTGAAGTGAAGAGGAAGGGTGGATGAATATCCAGAAACATGAAAAGCAATATAGGAAGGAACAGTGTTATTGAGGAGTGTGCAAAGGCTAATGATTAGAGCATAATTTTCAAGCTATAGTAGGAGGGGAAATTGTCAAGGACTGGTGTTAGAGAGAAATTGTAGTGACAGATTGATTGGTTGGAGCAGGAAAAGGCAGAGATGAGAGAGAGCAGAGGCTTGAGGCTAAAAGATGATGAAGATCTAATAGTGTTATGCTTCTGTGGAGTTTGGTTGGGAGGTTAGTTGGTGGCAGAGAAGGGATTGTTGTGATGTGATTGTGGTCAGAAATAGAAAAACGTTAAGATCTAATAAGAGGAGTATCCATCATTGTGAGTAGGAGAGTTGATCCATTGTAATAGACCATACGAAGATGTGATTGTCAGATTGTCAATATGAATATTGAAATCATTAACAATGAGGGCAAAGTGTTCAAGAAATTGAGTTGAGGAGTCAGGGGGTTATATAAATCTCAATGTGCAAAGTCCTAATAGATAACAATATATCTTTAAATTCAGAACCACTGACACCCACAGGACAATAGCAAAACGTTCTACAAATGTATGACTCATGATTAAGTAGAAAATACAATCTAACTTAATATAATAAATAATAACCAGTCACTGGAAAATTCCTTGGAGATGGGTCTTGGTACACACAGGTTGTGGGTTCCTTCTCTGCCCAAAAGCTCTGGATTCAATCTTCAACAACAAAACAATTCTGTAAAACAAAAGGCGGGGTGCCACATAGCATATAGTTTAGAAACTTTAGTCACACAAAACTCACTCAATGGTAGTTTACTCACATATTTTTCTACAACAAACAAATGGTATCTATTAGCACACTGGACCCTCTGAGGTGTCCAGCTAAATCACTCTGGACTAGCAGCAAAATCTTCAATAGTGTGTTTTATTAAAAATAGACAATACCAAAAAAGTATTTTATTTTAAATTCTAATAATCCAATAGAAAATAAATTATTTTTTTATAGGGATGAAGCAATACCCCTATATAAAGGGGTTCCGTGCATCCTGAAATTCAGTGTGCTGTGGCGACTGCATGAAGAGGAGTGCTCTAGGAAGGAAGCTGAAGACTTGAAGAAAGAAGAAACCAAGGGGAGGTGGTTGTAGAGGCCACTGAAGTCTGTTCCCCTGGTGCCTGGATCTTGGATGAAGAGGGCCCCAGCTTTGAAGAAGATTGCAGAGTGAAAAAAGCAGCAGAAGAGAATGCCAAAGTCCACCAATGCCTCGGCGAAGATGGTCCCCTGGTGTCTGGACCTTGGATAAAGAGGATTCCGGTGTTGAAGAAGATTGTGGAGCGGAGGTGGCTAAAGGGCCTGGATCAAGGATGAAGAGGAGCTTGATTTTTGAATGGGCTTTTTGAGTGGGTTTTTTTATTTTAAAGAACAGGAGTTCTTATATGCTATTGGGGTACAAGGGACCAACAAAAGAAAAAGAGGAACTGGTGTAAAAAATGTTAGCACCTGAAACTTTGAAAACTAGGGAAGAGTCGTGTGGAGGCAAAAACTTCCACAACATTAGAGCCAATATGAAGTACTGTAGACAAGAATGTGAGGAGGTAACAAGAGAGGAGGAGAGAAGGTGGTCATGGGTGAAGTGAAGAGGAAGGGTGGATGAATATCCAGAAACATGAAAAGCAATATAGGAAGGAACAGTGTTATTGAGGAGTGTGCAAAGGCTAATGATTAGAGCATAATTTTCGAGCTATAGTAGGAGGGGAAATTGTCAAGGACTGGTGTTAGAGAGAAATTGTAGTGACAGATTGATTGGTTGGGGCAGGAAAAGGCAGAGATGAGAGAGAGCAGAGGCTTGAGGCTAAAAGATGATGAAGATCTAATAGTGTTATGCTTCTGTGGAGTTTGGTTGGGAGGTTAGTTGGTGGCAGAGAAGGGATTGTTGTGATGTGATGGTGGTCAGAAATAGAAAAACGTTAAGATCTAATAAGAGGAGTATCCATCATTGTGAGTAGGAGAGTTGATCCATTGTAATAGACCATACGAAGATGTGAGCTGTCAGATTGTCAATATGAATATTGAAATCATTAACAATGAGGGCAAAGTGTTCAAGAAATTGAGTTGAGGAGTCAGGGGGTTATATAAATCTCAATGTGCAAAGTCCTAATATATAACAATATATCTTTAAATTCAGAACCACTGACACCCACAGGACAATAGCAAAACGTTCTACAAATGTATGACTCATGATTAAGTAGAAAATACAATCTAACTTAATATAATAAATAATAACCAGTCCCTGGAAAATTCCTTGGAGATGGGTCTTGGTACACACAGGTTGTGGGTTCCTTCTCTGCCCAAAAGCTCTGGATTCAATCTTCAACAACAAAACAATTCTGTAAAACAAAAGGCGGGGTGCCACATAGCATATAGTTTAGAAACTTTAGTCACACAAAACTCACTCAATGGTAGTTTACTCACATATTTTTCTACAACAAACAAATTGTATCTATTAGCACACTGGACCCTCTGAGGTGTCCAGCTAACTCACTCTGGACTAGCAGCAAAATCTTCAATAGTGTGTTTTATTAAAAATAGACAATACCAAAAAAGTATTTTATTTTAAATTCTAATAATCCAATAGAAAATAAATTATTTTTTTATAGGGATGAAGCAATACCCCTATATAAAGGGGTTCCGTGCATCCTGAAATTCAGTGTGCTGTGGCGACTGCATGAAGAGGAGTGCTCTAGGAAGGAAGCTGAAGACTTGAAGAAAGAAGAAACCAAGGGGAGGTGGTTGTAGAGGCCACTGAAGTCTGTTCCCCTGGTGCCTGGATCCTGGATGAAGAGGGCCCCAGCTTTGAAGAAGATTGCAGAGTGAAAAAAGCAGCAGAAGAGAATGCCAAAGTCCACCAATGCCTCGGCGAAGATGGTCCCCTGGTGTCTGGACCTTGGATAAAGAGGATTCCGGTGTTGAAGAAGATTGTGGAGCGGAGGTGGCTAAAGGGCCTGGATCAAGGATGAAGAGGAGCTTGATTTTTGAATGGGCTTTTTGAGTGGGTTTTTTTTATTTTAAAGAACAGGAGTTTTTATTTTTAATTTAAATTTTAAAAATAGGTTTTTTGGTTAGACTTTATTATTTTGAGGGGTGGGGCTTCTTGTATTGTAGAGGGGGTTTGTATTTTTTTTAAATTAAAAAGAACTGCATTGACTTTATGGCAATGCTTTACAAAAGGCCCATTTACAGGCTATTAAAATTTATTTATTTTCGGCTGGCATGTAAATTAGTGTTCGGTATAATGGTGAGTTTTTGTTTTGGATATGTCTTTTTTATTTTATGTAACTATGAGGGTTTTTAGTGGCCATGTTTGTCTCGCCAGCTATCAGCTTTTGAGACTACATCACCTGAGTTAGTTAGTGTAGGTGTAGTGCAACTTAGGTCCTGCCAGCAATATTTGAAACATACCAACACATAAACTATTTTCAGTTTCAGTGAGCGCACTTCCTGCTCCGTATAGGCTCACTTCAAATAAGGGCCCCCCGGCCACAAAAAATGCTAACAAGCAGTGATGTCGGCAATGCGAGTGGTGACGTCATGCTCCAATTGATTTCTATGGGAGGGATATCGCTGCTTGCCAGCACTGCTTGGCCACACCCCTTTTTAAAGAAAATCTTGACACACCAAATGATTGTGATGCTGACGAGGCCAGAATGGCAGATTCTCTTCAGTCTGTCAATGTTTTGAACATCAGATCAAGAGAGGGAAAAAAATAAGTGAATCATGGTTTTCAAAGGAAGAAAATGTAAGGGAAGAAAATGGGTGTATTTGATGAAAGCTACAGGAAGGAGTAAGTAAAATACCTAGAACACCTCCTTATCTGTTTCCAGGTCTTAAAGTGTGTCTGAAGTGGAGACCCCCACGTGAAGCATGAATGCTTTTTATGTTGAAGAAAGTCAGGTTTCTGTAAGAGCCAGAAGGCTGAGGGAGTGGGTGACAAATAGATCATAGAGAGAAATGAGCTTGTTGCAGACAGAGCAAGAGTTCTAGAGTGTGCAAGTGAATTGATTAGATGTACAAGGAATTTAAGTTAGGTTTCTAAAGTAGTTGCTTCTTGAACGTTCACAATCCTCCTGATTAACAAAATGGACACATCAAATTTGGAATAACTTTCACATGCACAATACACTGTGAAATAACCACAGATGCAATTCTAGGTGTATATATGAAAATATGGTCTATATTCATTAAACCTATATTCAGCACTATTGCATAGTTCCTTGGTAGTGAAGAGACAGATTTTTATATATGCATATGTAAATGGTCTTTAGAAATAGCACTTGAGGGCCTGTGTTTCTGGCGAGTCTTCAGATTCGCCAGAAATGCAAGTTATGGAGCAGCGGTCTAAAGACCGCTGCTCCATAACCTGTCCACCTGCTCTGATGAGGCGGATAGAGATTGCCACAATTCAACCCGATTGAGTAAGATCGGGTTGATGGACACTCCCTGCTGGCAACCGATTGGCCACGAGTCTGCAGGGGGTGGAATTGCACGAGCAGCTCACAAGAGCTGCTGGTGCAATGCTGAATACAGAGAGCGTATTGCTCTCCGCATTCAGCGATGTCTGTCGGACCTGATCCGCACTGTTGGATCAGGTCTGACAGACCTTTTTTAAAGGGACATTATACACTCATGTTTTCTTTGCATACATGTTTTGTAGATGATCTATTTATATAGCCCATAAAGTTTTTTTTTTTTTTTTTTTTTTTTTTTTTTTTTTTTATGTAGTTTTGCTTATTTTTAAATAACATTGCTCTGATTTTCAGACTCCTAACCAAGCCCCAAAGTTTTATGAGAATACTGTCAGCTACCTACCCCAGCTTGCTCCTGTTTGTGTAAAGGGTCTTTTTATATGCAAATAGGGGGAGGGGGGAGTTTCTTATTTCCCACTTACAGTGGGCTTTCCAGCTACCTTTTAAACAGAGCTAAACTGAGAGCTTCTAAGTAAGTTTTTAAACAGTTTTATACTGGATTTTTATATCGGTATCTGTGCATCTTTTTCTTTATAGTAGTGTCTATTACATGCAGTTATATGAAAATGAGTGTATACTGTCCCTTTAAATAGGCCTCTTAATATCTTTGTTTTTATTTAATTCTCACATTTTAGGCATTGTAAAGTACAGTACTCTCATCTTTAGAATAACTGGGGTTCTCAGAAATCACTTTGTCATGTAAGGGAGCTAGTATTTTTGCCATTCAGTCTTGATTTTTTCAAACTGGAAACTTCTTACAGTTTTAGAAATGCAAAGAGAAACCCTGTTCTGTAAAGTGAGAGAGTTATTCGGGCCTGTATAGTGGGCTTCTGAAATCATAGTTTGTACTGTGGGTTTTTGAAATTGCTGTCTATAAAGTGAGTTGTTCAGGCTCTCATTAAAACTTTATTACTTAGCAGTTTCGAAATTTACAATCACAAAGATTACAAGTTTTGCGCTATACCGGGTGCGTAAATAAAGTGAAAAAATTAGCGTTAACGCACTTACCATTGTGCTGCCATTACAAGTTACTTAAAAACCTTCTCTTGTTGTGCGGTATGGTGCGTTAAGCTCCATACCGCACAAAACCCAAGGCCTGACTTTACGTGCTCGTGCACGCTTTCCCCTATAGACATCAATGGGGAGAAAGTGTCAGAAAAAACCTAATATCTGCAATAGCGGAATGGCGATCACCATAACGCAACCCCATTTATGTCTATGGGGAAAAGAAAGTTATGTAAAAACCTAACAACCTAACATAAACCCCTAGTCTAAACACCCCTAATCCGCCGCTCCCTGACATCACTGACACTAAAAAAAATTATTAACCCCTAATCCGCCACCCCCTGACATTGCCGATACGGAATAAACCTATTAACCCCTAAACCACTGGCCCCCCACATCGCTACTAATAAATTAAACCTATTAAACCCTAAACCGCACGCACCCCACATCGCAACACACTAAATTAAACTATTAACCCCTAAACCTTACACCCCCTTAATTTTAAATTAAATTTACAATATAACTATCTTTAAATAAATAAAAACTTACCTGTGAAATAAAAAAAACTATAAAGCAACCTAACATTACTATTTTAAATCAATAAAATTAACAAAAAATAAAACAACCTAAATTACAAATTAAAAAATTCCTAACACTATGAAAAAAAAAAATTACATTACAAAAAAATTAGGGAGGACTTCGGCCTCATGGAGGACTTTGGCCCGGTTGGGTGAAGACTTCTCAAGGTAGGGTGATCTTCAAGGTTTTACTGTTTTTTTTAAGAGGGGATTGGGTGAGTTTTAGAGTAGGGTTGGTTGTGTGGGTGGTGGGTTTTAATGTTTGGTGGGGGGTTGTAATTGTTTTTTTATGGGTAAAAGAGCTGATTACTTTGGGGCAATGCCCTGCAAAAGGCCCTTTTAAGGGCTATTTGTAACTTAGTGTAGGGTAGGGCTTTTTTATTTTGGGGGGCTTTTTTATTTTGTTAGGGGGATTAGATTAGGTGTAATTAGTTTAAAAATCTTGTAATTATTTTATTATTTTCTGTAATTTAGTGTTTGTTTTTTTGTACTTTAGATTATTTTTTTTAATTGTATTTAATTTTTATTTAGTTTAGGGAATTTATTTAATTATAGTGTAGTGTTAGTTGTAATTGTAACTTAGGTTAGGTTTTATTTTACAGGTATACAGGTAGCCCTCAGTTTACACCGGGGTTAGGTTCCAGAAGGAATGGTTGTAAATCAAAACCATTGTAAATTGAAACCCAGTTTATAATGTATGTCAATGGGAAGTGAGGGAGTTAGGTTCCAGGCCCCTCTCAAATTTGTCATAAGTAACACCTAATACATTATTTTTAAAGCTTTGAAATGAAGACTTTAAATGCAAAACAGCATTATAAACCTAATAAAATAATCACACAACACAGAATATATAATTAAACTAAGTTAAATGAACAAAAACATTTGCTAAACAGCATTATAAACCTAATAAAATAATCACACAACACAGACTTCACTGGCATTTTTCTGCAAACAGTTCTCTCTATGCATTCCAATCTGGACTGATTTATAGACAGGAAGATCTTGTTCCTTTGAAATCTGCTCGATAGCTCAGGTCTGGTTAAACTGATTAATTTCAGCTTGCTTTGCTTTTCTGCAACACAAGCGGACAGCTCCCCCTACTGGCTATTTTAATAAATGCACTGCTTCTCAATGCTTTTCAATAGCAGTCACATGACTGGAAAAAAAGGTTGTTATTCTGAAACGGTGTAAATTGAACCGTTGTAAAACGAGGGCCACCTGTATTTGTCTTTATTTTAACTAGGAAGTTATTAAATAGTTAATAACTATTTAATAACTATTCTACCTAGCTAAAATAAATACAAAGTTGCCTGTAAAATAAAAATAAACCCTAAGCCAGCTACAATGTAACTATTAGTTATATTGTAGCTAGCTTAGGGTTTATTTTATAGGTAAGTATTTAGTTTTAAATAGGAATTATTTAGTTAATGATAGGAATATTTATTTAGATATATTTAAATTATATTTAAGTTAGGAGGTGTTAGGGTTAGGGTTAGACTTAGGTTTAGGGGTTAATACATTTAATATAGTGGCGGCGGTGTAGGGGGCAGATTAGGGGTTAATAAATATAATGTAGGTGGCAGCGGTGTAGGGGGCGGCATATTAGGGGATAATAAGTATAATGTAGGTGGCGGTGGGCTCCGGGAGTGGCGGTTTAGGGGTTAATAAGTTTATTTAGTTGCGGCGGGGTCCGGGAGTGGCGGGATAGGGGTTAATAAGTTTTATTTAGATGGCGGCAATGTCGGGCGGGAGATTAGGGGTTAATAAGTATGATGTAAGTGGCGGCGGTGTAGGGGGGGCAGATTGGTGGATATTTGATAACTTCCAAAAGTAGTCAGATTGTGCCAAACTTGCATTCGGAACATCTGTAGTGACGTAAGCATCGATCTGTGTCCGGCGGATCGTATGTTATGTCACTAAATTCTACTTTTGCAGGTTTGTAGGGTTTGATAACTAAGGCGAATCAGGCTCGCCACAAATACGCTGCGGAATTCCAGCGTATTTGCGGTTGACCGCTTGATGATAAATACATGCCTATGAGTCATTAGACTTAAACAAAAATATTTGGACAAGAAAATCATCACCAATAAAACAAGTGTTTAAAATGTATTTTAAGTATTATCAAAAACTGCTAAATATTAGCCACGCACAGACAAAATGAAAAATGTTTTGGAGGAATTGTTTGGCAACGAACCAATCACATGAGAACGCGGCTTGTCAATCATTTGGACAAATGAGTCTGTGGTGATATAGATAGCATCTAACACATTATAAATTGAACTCATAATGTTGAAGGCTTTTGCTTTAACCCCTTAATGACCAGAACATTTTTCAATTTTCTTACCCTTAATGACAATGGCTATTTTTACATTTCTGTGGTGTTTGTGTTCAGCTGTAATTTTGCTCTTACTCATTTACTGTACCCACACATATTATATACCGTTTTTCTCGCCATTAAATGGACTTTCTAAATATACCATTATTTTCATTATATCTTATAATTTACTATAAAAAATTTTATAAAATATGAGGAAAAAATGGAAAAAACACACTTTTTCTAACTTTGACCCCCAAAATCTGTTACACATCTACAACCACTAAAAAACACCCATGCTAAATAGTTTCTAAATTTTGTCCTGAGTTTAGAAATACCCAATGTTTACATGTTCTTTGCTTTTTTTGTAAGTTATAGGGCCATAAATACAAGTAACACTTTGCTATTTCTAAACCACTTTTTTTTTCAAAATTAGCGCTAGTTACATTGGAACACTGATATCTGTCAGGAATACCTGAATATCCATTGACATGTATATATTTTTTTTTAGAAGACATCCCAAAGTATTGATCTAGGCCCATTTTGGTATATTTCATGCCACCGTTTCACCGCCAAATGCAATCAAATTAAAAAAAAATGTTCACTTTTTCACACATTTTGTCACAAACTTTAGGTTTCCCACTGAAATTATTTACAAACAGCTTCTGCAATTATGGCACAAATGGTTGTAAATGCTTCTCTGGGATCGCCTTTGTTCAGAAATAGCAGACTTATATGGCTTTGGGGTTGCTTTTTGGTAATTAGAAGGCTGCTAAATGCCGCTGCGCACCACATGTGTTTTATGCCCAGCAGTGAAGGGGTTAATTAGGGAGCATGTAGGGAGCTTGTAGGGTTAATTTTAGCTTTAGTTTAGTGTAGTAGACAACTCCAAGTATTGATTTAGGCCAATTTTGGTATATTTCATGCCACCATTTCACCGCCAAATGCGAGCAAATAAAAAAAACCTTTAAATTTTTCACAATTTTAGGTTTCTCACTGAAATTATTTACAAACAGTTTGTGCAATTATGGCACAAATGGTTGTAAAAGCTTCTCTGGGATCCCCTTTGTTCAGAAATAACAGACATATATGGCTTTGGCGTTGCTTTTTGTTAATTAGAAGGCCGCTAAATGCTGCTGCGCACAACACGTGAATTATGCCCAGCAGTGAAGGAGTTAATTAGGTAGCTTGTAGGGCGCTGGCAGGGTTAATTTTAGCTTTAGTGTAGAGATCAGCCTCCCACCTGACACATCCCACCCCCTGATCCCTCCCAAACAGCTCTCTTCCCTTCCCCACCCCACAATTTTCCCCGCCATCTTAAGTACTGGCAGAAAGTCTGCCGGTACTAAATAAAAGGAGTTTTTTTTATTTTATTTTTTAGAAAAATGTATCCTGCTGTAATGGAGCCCTGCCTTAGCCCCCAACCTCCCTGATCCCCCACCAAACAGCTCTATAACCCTCCCTGCTACTTAATTGCCGCCATCTTGGGTACTGGCAGCTGTCTGCCAGTACCCAATTTGCCCCCAAAAATATTTATAAACTTTTGCCCCCAAAAATATTTATAAACTTTTCTGTAGTGTAGCAGCCCCCCCCTCAATACCCCCAACCCCCCCACCAGATCCTTTTATATATATATTTTTTAATGCTCATGTTAATGTTTTGAACTTTTTTTTTTTTTTTTTTTATTGGTGTCAGTGGCTAATATGCGCGCGCGCCCCCACGTGCACACGCGCGCGCCCCACGTGCACGCGCGTGCCCCACGTGCACGTGCGCACCCCCACGTGCACGCCCCCCCACGTGCACACGCGCGCCTGCACGCTGCCGCCTCCTTGCTTCCCTTCCCCCCAGAACACAGCACCATTGTTACCAGTGCAGAGAGGGCTTGTTAAAAGGTATTGCAGGATGCCTCCATATCGAGGCATCACTGCAATACCCTGAGAGCTGCTAAAAGGTAAAAGGTAAAAGGTATTGCAGGATGCCTCCATATCGAGGCATCACTGCAATACCCTGAGAGCTGCTGGAAGCGATTGCGATCGCTTCCAGCACTCTCTTAAACAACTGACGTACCAGGTACGTCCATGGTCACTAACTGCTAGTTTTTGCAGGACGTACCTGGTACGTCAGTTGTCATTAAGGGGTTAATTTAATTAACTGGCATATGGTAGAATCTTAAAATAAACTAAAATCAAAATGCATGCACCAACCATTGATCAAGCTCTTCAAAATATTCAACATGTTCACAATTACAATAAATAACATTCACCTAGAATGTGCTCATGCATGCTTTCCCCCATCAACATCAATGGGGAGAGAGTGTAAGAAAAAAAAGTAACACCTGCGACCGCGGAATGGAGCTCGCCGTAACGTAACCCCATTGATGTCTATGGGGGAAAAAAAGTAAGTTTAAACCTAACACCATAACATAAACCCCAAGTCTAAACACCCCTAATCTGCTGCCCCCAACATTACCGACACCTAAATAAAGTTATTAACCCCTAATCCACCCACTATAATAAAGTTATTAACCCCTATTCCGCCAGTCCCCGACATCGCCGACACTATAATAAAGTTATTAACCCATATTCTGATGCTCTCCGACATCACCGACACTATAATAAAGTTGTTAACCACTAAACCTCCAGTCTACCACATCGCAGCCACTAAATAAACCTATTAACCCCTAAACCTTCGCCTACCATACCGCCGCCACTAAATAAACCTATTTACCCCTAAACCTTTGGCCTCCCACATCTCCGCAACTAAATAAACCTATTAACCCCTAAACCGCCAGCCCCCCACATCGCAAAACACTAAATTAAACTATTAACCCCTAAATCTAACACCCCTCTAACTTTAAATTAAAATTACAATATAACTGTATTTAAATAAATAAAAACTTACCTGTGAAATAAAAATAAACCTACCATTAAACTATAAATTAACCTAACCTTACTATTCTAATAAAATAAAAAAAATACTACCAATTAAAAAATCTAAATTACAAATTTAAAAAAACCTAACACTACAAGAAAAAATAAAAAATCTAAAATTACAAAAAATAATAAACACTAGCTTACAAAAAATAATAAACGTAATTTTCAAAAATAAAAACAATTACACCTATTCTTATAGCCCTATAAAAATAAAAAATCCCCCCAAAAATAAAAACACCCCCTAGCCTACAATAAACTACCAATAGCCCTTAAAAGGGCCTTTTGTAGAGCATTGCCCTAAGTTAAACAGCTCTTTTACCTGTAAAAAAATACAAAGTCCACCCAACAGTAAAACCCACCACCCAACCAACCACCCAAAATAAAAATCCTAACTCTAAAAAAAAAAAAACCTAAGCTACCCATTGCCCCCAAAAGGGCATTTGTATGGGCATTGCCCTTAAAAGGGCCTTCAGCTCTTTTTCATTGCCTTTAAAATGGCATTTAGCTCTTTTTCATATTGCCCAAACCCTAATCTGAAAAAAACACCTAAAAAAAATAAAACAATATCTAACACTAACCCCAGAATATCTACTCACAGTTTCTGAAGTCCGAACATCCATCTCAATTCAGGCGAGAAGTCTTCATCCAGGCGGCGACATATTCATCCATCGCAGGGGCGTCTTCTATCTTCATCCCGGCAGCACGGAGCAGTGAAGACATCCAGCGCAGAGCGTCCTCTTCATACGGTCCCCACCGTACACTGAAGATTCAATGCAAGGTAGCCATTTCAAAATGGCGTACCTTGCACTCCTATTGGCTGATTTGATTCTTCAAATTCAAATCAGCCAATAGGATGAGAGCTTCTGAAATCCCATTGGCGGTTCAAAACAGGCAATAGGATGAGAGCTACTGAAATCCTATTGACTGATTTGGATGTTGCATTAAAGGCTAAAATGCTTGCGGTATAGCTATATCGACACGACTCATAATATGCATTCCTGGCCATTACGCTGGAATTGCCATTTTTTTCAGCGTTAAAAGCCGTAACGCAAAACTCGTAAGTTACCTGATTGTCAATATAATGTTCTGTCTTTAGCTTTTAAAGTTTTTATATTCCTTTTATACATTTCATGCCTGCATTTTAGAGATTTTTTTTTTTTTTTTTTTACTTTATGGAACTGTTCTCATAAATATTTAATTTTATGTATGTCTTTTGCTTGTTATTTATTTCTTCAGTGTGCCTCACTATACTAAAAGTGATTTCTCCAAAAATTAAAAGAGTTATTATCTTAGTAGGTTAATTGTGAACGACAAGGTTATGCTGACTATACTGACATTCTTAGATGTAACCTGCTGCTATTTTATCTAGTTAGTACATTTCCAATCTTCCTTTATCTCTTTCTTTCTCTAGGCTAGCACATTTTCTATCACCAGGGAAACTGACCCTTGAAAATCACCACTGAACACCAGAATTTCTCTGATCCAATCCACTAAGCAAGGACTTAAAATCCCTAGCATATCTTTAAAAAGAAAAACCTTATCCACAATATTCTGCAACGGATATAACAGTTATTTTATCCTTAATACACATTATAAAAGTCAAAAGATTCTTTGTTTTTTGCCTTTGTTCTTATATACTTACTTATTTGCTATATATATATATATATATATATATATATATATATATATATATATATATATATATATATATATATATATATATATATATATATATATATATATATATATATATATATATATATATATATATATATATAAAATATATATATATAAATATATATATATATTATACAGTATATATATATAGTTAAACATCCTTAAAAATGTAACATACAGTATGTACAGTGGGATTGCTAGTTTTTCAAATGTAAAGACAGAGATAACAAAAATGTAAATGTTATTAGCTAGGTGAACCTCTTCTATTTGTGGTATGTTATACCACCTAGTCTATAACATAGCACACACAACCCTACTTTGTCACTAGGTAATTGAATATCTAGCATATTATTTTGCTTGCTTGTTGAACCAAATTATAACTATTGATCATTTTTGCTGTTCGTTTGCTCTGTTTTGGTCTATTATTATCATTCCTGCATCAATATAAGTTTATAACGAATTGTTCTTACATTTCTCAGTTCATCTCATTTAGAAGATATAGACTGAAATTCGCTATTGGACTACTGCACGTAAAAAAGACCCTATACACTTGCTTCCCTACCCTTCCACGCTGCTTACCCCCCCACACACACTTTTTACACCCACATCAAGATAGACAAAATGGGAAATCCCCCTGAATTAATCACGTTTGCTACCCTAAACGCAAAAGGCCTTAACTCGCCTACTAAGCGGAGCCTTCTGACTAATTCTATGAAATCCCTGAGGGCCCAAGTAGTGTTTCTACAGGAGACCCATTGGCGTGCCTCTTGCCCAGACCCATACAGGTCCTCTGACTATCCTACTGTACTCCTCTCACCATTTCAAGAAAAATAAAGAGGGGTAGCAATTATTCATAAATCCATAAATTTTGATCTCATTCAAAAGATGGATGCCCAAGGTTGATACCTAATTCTAATTTGTAAATTGAATGGCTCTCTATACACACTAGTGAACATATATGTCCCTAACCAGGCCCAACATAGCTTCTTAAAAGATACACTCTCTAGGGTCGAGCCAATCAAATCAGGCACTATGATACTAGATGGAGACTGTAATATGGTCTGGGATCCATTAGTTGATAAAAAGGTCCAAAGGAGTAAAGATATTGACACCTATACTACTAACACTGCTACCAAATTTCAACTTCATATCACACAATACAATCTATATAATATATGGCGGGCATTTGCACCCAAGCAATAGAGATTACACTTACTTTTCTAAACCACATAACACATACTCCCGACTGGATTGCTTCTTCACCAACTCATGGACCCTTAATAGAGTGGCTAACTCACACATCCGGATCTGCTCATGGTCTGACCATGATATTCAATTATTCTCCCTCCCTACTGCTATATCCAAAACTTCCAGGCCAAGCTGGAGATTTCCAAAACAATTACTATGCAACCAAGAATTTAGAACCTCCCTCCAATCTTCTTTTAAGGAGTTTATTGCCTTCAATGAGACTCCCTAGATGCCTCCTCAAACGGTATGGGCCACTCTCAAAACCTAAGTTAGAGGTATTTGCATTAGAAGTCAAGCAGCTGCTCAAGCTCAGTTGGGAGCTCTGCTCTGTCTCTTGGTGGCTACATTGCGAGCTAGAGAACGAGTAAATAAAGCCTCACAATCTCCAAAAGTTGCTGGGGAAATCAAAGCATTGAGATCCCAGTTAGCTGATAGGGAACTGGAAAGAGTCAGAGATGCACACTCCCATTTTAAACAATTGCTGTACTACCAGGGAAACAAAGCACCCACACTACTGGCACGTAAATTACGAGGCAGGACGGCTGCAGCAAGAATCCTGACTCTAATGAAAGGTAATGAGGTGGTTAACTCCCCTAGAGAGATTGGAGTGGAATTCACTGAATACTACTCAAAGCTCTACAACCTAAAACCCACTATGCTGCAAACTGAATCCTCAGTACAGGCCATATCCTCTTTCTTAACTAAACTTAACCTCCCTTCTCTATCCCAATTAGCCAAAGAGGAGTTGACTGCTCCATTCACACTTACAGAACTATTGCTGGCAATTAAACACACACAAAATAATAAAGCCCCGGGTCCAGACGAGTATCTAGCAGCTGTCTATAAACTCTTTTGAATGGAACTAGGTGACATCCTCCTCAAGGTTTTCATTGAAGTGCGGGAAACAGGCTCACTCAGAAAAGAGTTTCTCCAGGCGATTATCCTCCCTATACCGAAACCTAACAAAGACCCCTCCCAGTGTAGTAGCTACAGGGCAATATCGCTGATTAACACTGATGCCAAATTATATGCCAAGCTCTGGGTGAACCGACTTTGACTCTTTTTACCGGGTCTCATACACCCTGATCAAGTGGGCTTTACATTTGTATCAGGGTTTTTTCACTGTTTTGTTTGCCATGTGCTGTTGGCAGCCATTTTACTCACCTCTCTTGCTGACTCTGGTGCATACTGTGTGATGCTGCTCATTTCCTGCACTTCCTTTTATGGCCAGACTGGTGTACATCATTCGTGTGAGACAGGATGCAGTCTTAGAATTGGGATGTCATCACTTATTATTTAAAGGGCCTCTGTTCAGTATGCTTTGCCTTTGCGTTGTCTCAGACCTGTTTGTGAGAGCTCCTGTATATTACCTGGCTGTCTGACGTGCCTCCTGGTTCCTGATCTCTGTCTTGTTCCTGACTCTGCTGTTCTCCATGTTCCTGATTGTGGCTCGTCTGACTATTCGCCTTGGCTCCTGACTCGGCTCGTCTGACTACCAGCTCTGGTTTTGATTCCTGGCTTGTTATTTGACTTGTGGACTTTTTCTTATTTTTTGCTATTAATAAAGGTATGATTAGTTTTGCACTTCTTGTCTAAGCCTCATTCCTTGCATCCTGACATTAAGCAAGAGCCATGAATCCTGATGGTGATAATAATCCACCTTTACCTGCCATAATTTCCAGGATGGATGAACAGGATCACTGCTTGGATCAATTTGCACTAGCCCTGCTGACTCGCACTGAACATTTGGACCAAAGTGTCCCGCAAGTCATGGCTGCTCCTGTTTCCGCTGCTGCACCTAGTCCTACCAGGAGCATGTCCGGTTCTGCACCTCTACCTCAGCGTTATGGAGGCGATCCAAATCAGTGCAGAGGGTTTTTGAACCAGTTGGGCATTTTTTTTCAGATGTTACCTCAGGCGTTTACCTCTGACAGAGCTAAGGTGGGATTTCTCATCTCATTACTCTCTGACACAGCTCTTGCCTGGGCTAATCCCTTGTGGGAGACTAATAAACCTGTGATTTCAAATTACCCTGAATTTGTGGCCTCCTTTCGAAGGGTATTTGATCTTCCAGCTCGCTCCTCCTCTGCTGCTAAACGACTCATGTCCATTCAGAAAGGTACAAGATCTGTTGCTCAGTATGCCATTGAGTTCCGTATGCTTGCTGCAGTGGTAGGTTGGAACAACGAAGCCCTTGTAGCCACCTTCTTTCATGGGCTCTCTGATGCGATTAAAGACAAAGTTGCTGCCAGAGATTTACCAGAAGATCTTGAGGCATTGGTGTCTTTTTTGATCCTAATTGACATCAGACTAAGTGAGCGATTGCGGAAGCCTCCTGTTTCGTTGTCTCCTACGTATTCGTTCCCACCCATGCCTCCCTCTCCTCCCATGCCTCCTGGTCCCGAGTCACCAGGTACTGCTGAGCAGATGCAGTTGGGATTCACGCGTCTCTCTGCGGCGGAGAGGGCCTTTAGGAGGAGGGAGGGGCTCTGCCTCTATTGTGGGTTACAGGGCCACGTTTTGAAGTCTTGTCCTACACGGCCGGGAAACGCTCACACCTAAGGTCCTGTCGGGAGCAGACCTTGGGTGGTTTATCCTTGTCCCTGGAACCGCTAAAAGAGAAACCTTTGGTCATGGTTGTGCTTTCCTGGGTTTACTCCTCCATAGTCCCCCAGGCTCTTGTTGACTCCGGTGCTGCGGCTATTTCATTGACAGTGCTTTTGTATCACAGCACTCTATTCCTGTTTTGCCTCGGTCCGTTCCGCTTCCTATTAAGGCCATTGATGGCAGGCCCCTTCAGCCCGCACTCGTTACTCACAAAACTGCTCCATTATCCACGGCTGCTGGGGCTCTCGATTTTGAAACCCTCCAGTTCCAGGTGATAAACTATCTGCATTGTCCAGTTGTTCTGAGTTATCCCTGGCTCCAAAAGCACAATCCCAGTCTCGAATGGCGCAGGTCTGAAATTTTGTTGTGGTCTCCGCAATGTATTTCCACTTGTCTTTGGAAATCAGTTAAAGTCTTGTGCACTTCTTTGATATCTCAATTGCCAGAGAAGTACCGAGAGTCCCTAGACATTTTTGACAAGGTGCATGCCGGTACGTTGCCTCCTCACCGGTCTTAAGATTGTGCCATAGACCTGCAACCCGGAGCCATTCCTCCTCGTGGCTGTGTTTACCCTCTGTCTGTTGCGAAGAATTGTGCTATGGAGGAGTATGTTGCTGATGCTATGTCACGGGGGATCATCTGCAAATCCTGCTCTCCTGCAGGGGCTGGCTTCTTCTTTGTGAAGAAAAAGGGTGGCGAGTTAAGACCATGCATTGATTATAGAGGTCTTAATCATCTTACCATTAAAAATGCTTACCCTATTCCGCTCATTACGGAACTCTTTGACCACCTCAAGGAAGCTACGGTCTTTACTAAACTTGATTTGAGAGGAGAGTACAGGATCTCGTTAGGATCAAGGAGGGCCACAAATGGAAAACAGCATTTAACACCAGGAGCGGGCATTATGAGTATCTTGTAATGCCCTTTGGCCTATGTAATGCTCCTACTGTTTTCCAGGAATTTATTAATGATGACCTATGAGATATGTTGCAACAGTGTGTTGTGGTGTACTTGGACGACATCCTCATACACTCACCCACACTTGAGGCTCATCGTTCTGATGTTACACGGGTTACTTAGTGAGAACGGCCTGTTTTGTAAACTCGAGAAATGTGAGTTCCATCAGACTCAAGTAACCTTCCTAGGTTATGTTATCTCCATTGCAGGGTTCTCCATGGATTCTGACAAGTTATCTGCAGTTCTGCAGTAGCCTCACCCAGTTGGTCTTCGGTCTATTCAATGTTTTTTGGTTTTCGCCAATTACTATAGAAAGTTTATTAAAAACTTTTCTTCCTTGGTCAAACCTATCACAGGCATGACCCGTAAAGAGAATGATCCACTCTATTGGTCACCTACTGCCATTAAGGCTTTGACAGTCTTAAGACTGCCTTTGCTGCCGCTCCAGTTCTGACTCATCCTAACCCTGTCCTGCCTTTCATTCTTGAGGTTGATGCATCTGAAACTGGAGTAGGTGCCCTCTTGTCTCAACGTCCTACACCTGACGGTTCCTTGCATCCGTGTGGTTTCTTCACTAAGAAATTGTCTCCAGCGGAGTGCAATTATGAAATTGGCAACAGGAAATTACTGGTCATAATTTTGGCACTCAAGGAATGGAGGCATCTTCTCAAGGGTACTAGCGTGCCAGTGCTCATTCTTACTGACCACAAGAATTTAACTTATCTATCTGAAGCAAAACATTTGTCCCCCGACAGGCCAGATGGGATGCTATTTTTGTTTTGGTTTAATTATGTGGTCTCCTACCTGCCTGGTAGTAAGAATGTTAGGACTGATGCCATCTCTCGACAATTTTCCCCTCTGTCCAAGGAGGAGTCTGTACCTACTCCAGTTATACCTCCTGACCATATTTTGGCTACCATACGTACTAATTTGACTTCTCCCTTGGGGGAGGAAATCCTAGCTGCACAAACCAATGCACCTCCTGGGAAACCTAGTGGTAAGTGTTTTGTTCCTGAGAATCTTCAAACTAAACTTTTGCCCACTTACCACTATCCTAAAGCCACAGGTCACCCAGGCAAGAAGCAAATGATTTGGTCTGTCACTCGACAATTCTGGTGGCCAGGTCTTCGTTCTGATGTTGCTGCATATGTTGCCTCCTGCTCAGTTTGTGCACAGAATAAGACTCCTCGACGTCTTCCTGTGGGTCTTCTTCAACCTTTTACTAATGGTGAGCGTCCTTGGACAAATCTTTCCATGGACTTCATTGTCGAGATCCCTATTTCTAATGGCAATACTGTTATCCTTATGGTGGTTGACCATTTTTCTAAAATGTCACATTGCATTCCCTTGAAGTAGTTGCCTACCGCTCAGGATTTTACTTCAATTTTTGCCAGGGAGGTCTTCCGTTTACATGGATTACCCAAGGAGATAGTGTCGGACTGGGGTAGCCAGTTTGTCTCCAGATTTTGGCATTCCTTTGTGCTCAAATGGGGATTCAGCTTTCCTTCTCCTCGGCATATCACCCTCAATACAATGGGGATGTGGAACGGTCTAATCAAGCTCTGGAACAGTTACTCCATTGCTATGTCTCAGATCACCACAATAATTGGTCTGAACTGTTACCGTGGGCAGAGTTTGCTCGTAATAGTGCTATTAATGCTTCCTCCAAGTTATCCCCGTTCATGGCGAATTATGGGTTTCAACCATCCTTGTTGCCCGATTAATTCATGTCTCAGGGTATTCCGGATTTGGAGGAGCATCTCTGGCAACTCTGTTCCACGTGGGTGCAGATTCAGGATTGCCTTAATCGTGCCATGCAGCACCAAAAGTTCCAGGCTGATCATAGGCGTCTGCAAGCACCTTCCTACCAGGTTGGTGAGAGAGTTTGGCTGTCCTCCCGCAACTTGAATCTTTGCGTGCCTTCCAATAAGCTGGCTCCCCGTTATGTTGGTCCTTTTCGAATACTCTGACGGGTCAGTCCTGTGGCCTACGCTCTTGACCTTCCTCCTGCAATGCGCATCTCTAATGTTTTTCATGTCTCCCTCTTTAAACCATTGGTTTGTAATCAGTTTACCACTGTGTTGCCTCGTCCCCGTCCTATCTTTGTTGACAATCATGAGGAGTATGGGGTCAGCAGCATTATTGACTCTTGTATGTCCAGGGGCCGTGTATAGTATTGGTTCACTGGAGGGGCTATGGTCTGGAGGAGCATTCATGCATTCCCTCTTCTGATGTTCATGCTCCCACCCTCCTCCGTGCATTCCAGGCCCATTTCCCCAATAAGCCTTTTGTCCTCCCGTGGGGGAGGGGTCATTGAGGTGAGGGTACTGTCAAGGTTTTTTTCCTGTTTTGTTTGCCATGTGCTGCTGGCAGCCATTTTACTCACCTCTCTTGCTGACTCTGGTGCATACTGTGTAATGCTGCTCATTTCCTGCACTTCATTTTATGGCCAGACTGGTGTACATCATCCGTGTGACACAGGATGCAGTCTCAGAATTGTGATGTCATCACTTATTATTTAAAGGGCCTCTGTTCAGTATGCTTTGTCCTTGCATTGTCTCAGACCTGTTTGTGAGAGCTCCTGTATATTACCTGGCTGTCTGATGTCCCTCCTGGTTCCTGATCTCTGGCTTGTTCCTGATCTCTGGCTGTTTTCCTTGTTCCTGATTCCGGCTCGTCTGACTACTCGTTTGGCTCCTGACTCGGCTCTTCTGACTACCAGCTCTGGTTTTGATTTCTGGCTTGTTATTTGACTTGTGGACTTTTTATTATTTTTTGCTATTAATAAAGGTGTGATTATTTTTGCACTTCCTGGCATCCTGACAATTTGGTAGAGAGGGACCTGATAATACTAGGAGAGTTCTGGATGTGTTCTCTGAGGCATCCAGATTGAACTGTTCCATGCTGGCCCTGTCCTTAGACGCGGAAAAGGCATGTGACAGGGTCAGATGGGATTACTTGTGGCAACTCTTAACACAATTTGGTTTTCCTTGGGATGTTGTTGAGGCAATCCAAGCACTATATCGAAGCCCCATGGCAGTAGTTAGAGGACTTGGGTTTTCCACCCTAGAGATCTCGATCACAAATGGTACTAGACAAGGGTGCCCCTAGTCGCCCCCGATTTTTGTCCTAGCCATTGATCCTATGGCTCAGGCCATTCGTAACTCATCACAAGTGTAGGGGGTACCGCTTAGCGACAAGGGAGAGAAGATTGCTTTATTCACTGATGATGTCACGCTTTTTCTTTCTTTACCCTCATTGTGTGACATTGTGGATGAATTTGGCAAATATAGCTACTATAGCATTAATATTCTCAAAACGGAGGCTTTGCCTATCCAACATTCACAAATATACATTTCTGACATTCAAAAACAAAACAAAAACAAATCAGTGACCAATATAGCCACCTTTCTTTGCAAGGACACTCAAAAGCCTGCCATCCATGGATTCTGTCAGTGTTTTGATCTGTTCACCATCAACATTGCGTGCAGCAGCAACCACAGCCTCCCAGACACTGTTCAGAGAGGTGTACTGTTTTCCCTCCTTGTAAATCTCACATTTGATGATGGACCACAGGTTCTCAATGGGGTTCAGATCAGGTGAACAAGGAGGCCATGTCATTAGATTTTCTTCTTTTATACCCTTTCTTGCCAGCCACGCTGTGGAGTACTTGGACGCGTGTGATAGAGCATTGTCCTGCATGAAAATCATGTTTTTCTTGAAGGATGCAGACTTCTTCCTGTACCACTGCTTGAAGAAGGTGTCTTCCAGAAACTGGCAGTAGGACTGGGAGTTGAGCTTGACTCCATCCTCAACCCGAAAAGGCCCCACAAGCTCATCTTTGATGATACCAGCCCAAACCAGTACTCCACCTCCACCTTGCTGGCGTCTGAGTCGGACTGGAGCTCTCTGCCCTTTACCAATCCAGCCACGGGCCCATCTATCTGGCCCATCAAGACTCACTCTCATTTCATCAGTCCATAAAACCTTAGAAAAATCAGTCTTGAGATATTTCTTGGCCCAGTCTTGACGTTTCAGCTTGTGTGTCTTGTTCAGTGGTGGTCGTCTTTCAGCCTTTCTTACCTTGGCCATGTCTCTGAGTATTGCACACCTTGTGCTTTTGGGCACTCCAGTGATGTTGCAGCTCTGAAATATGGCCAAACTGGTGGCAAGTGGCATCTTGGCAGCTGCACACTTGACTTTTCTCAGTTCATGGGCAGTTATTTTGCGCCTTGGTTTTTCCACACGCTTCTTGCGACCCTGTTGACTATTTTGAATGAAACGCTTGATTGTTCGATGATCACGCTTCAGAAGCTTTGCAATTTTAAGAGTGCTGCATCCCTCTGCAAGATATCACACTATTTTTGACTTTTATGAGCCTGTCAAGTCCTTCTTTTGACCCATTTTGCCAAAGGAAAGGAAGTTGCCTAATAATTATGCACACCTGATATAGGGTGTTGATGTCATTAGACCACACCCCTTCTCATTACAGAGATGCACATCACCTAATATGCTTAATTGGTAGTAGGCTTTCGAGCCTATACAGCTTGGAGTAAGACAACATGCATAAAGAGGATGATGTGGTCAAAATACTCATTTGCCTAATAATTCTGCACTCCCTGTATTTATACCTATACCTGTATATATTTATATATATATATATATATATATATATATATATATATATATATATATATATATATATATATATATATTACAAAAAATATTCAGATATATACAGAAATATATATAGTAATATAAATATTACATTTATTTCTGTCTGAATAACATTGGATTTTAAAATATTAACAGTATATACACAGATAAAAATATTATTGAATATTAAAGATGATTAATTATGATTTGATATTGTTTTGAGGTATCTGACTGCAAATGGCTAATTTTTTTAAATATTTTTATAAGATAATGTTTATATGAATGTAACTGTACAAAAACAAACAATAAATCAATAGTGCAAAATGGGGCTCCACAATAAACTAATACAAACAGCATAAAGAATATTGCCAACCTCCGGATATTTAAAACAAAGTAGGCACATTTATAGTATATTATATATGCAAATCATTTCACTCTGACTCTATGAATACACTTAGCTTAGTCTCTTAATCTGTTTTTCATATACAAGTCGTCCTCTGGTTTTGCACTGTGTCTGTAGAGAAGATAAACACAGAGGCGCCAATATGGCCTAGTAACGTCTATAAAAAGGATTATTGAATGTGATATAAATGGGTACTCACAAGGGTAAAGCAGCCAATGGTGCAGATGGAGCAGACTGGATCAGTTAGCACTCAAGTGAACAACAGGCAAAGCATCCGTTCCTGTGAGTGTATCTTCTCTACAGATCAATCACCATCAGAGACTGACCATCCTTCTGACAGAGTGCTGCCACCTTGTTGGATGTTAAGGCCTTTTTTTGCTATAAGACTTGTTGTTAGGAAGCGCCCCCTATGGATATATCTTGGTTTTCATATTTTCCTTTTGGTTTGCACTGTGTCTGTGTGTCTGTGTGTCTGTCTGTCAGGTGGCTCTTGATGTGATCCTTAACCTCCAATGGAATCAGTTGTACTCAGAACAGCTCTTTTAACTAAGGATTCCAAAAGTGTATAAACCCAATCATAGTCTATATAGCATAAAAGAAGAAAGACAGAGCACAGCTGCAATTCACAGTGTTGTTTATTATAAATGCACAGACACAATGTATATACACTTGCAAGATAAAAGTTACAAGATTGCTCATCTTATGTAACAACTTCTGAACTCAACCTTTTTTCAGAGCTACCTCTTACTATGACGGACCATGACTTCTGGAAGCGCTTCTCAGTTCAATCGTATTGGAGGTTCTTTAATCTTTACAAACGTTCCCATGTGCACAAACTTTAAAGGGATAGTAAACTCAATTTTTTTTCATATTTCAAAACATTAAATCCTGTTCTTAAATTAAACAAATAGCACGCATTAGCAAATTTTTATAGATTACCTGTAATTTGCATTTGAACATCTTTATCCTGCCAAACCCTCTTTTCATCTCATTTTACATGGCAAATTATGGAGTTCTACTTAAGTAGAACAAAGATGGTGTCTCGCATTTACTATTATCAGTGGCAGTGCATGCATAAAACAGTCCTCTTTCAGTCACTGTCAGCCGGCATGTCATTAACTCCGTGCCAGATTCTGATGAAGAAGACAGTGGCATATCAGTGGGAGTGGCACACCAGGGCGCTAAATATTAGAGGCATGCACTGTATACAGTCAGGTCTGGAGGAGCGCAAAGAGTGGCAAGTAAGTATATTTAAAACCCCAAGACTGATGAGCAATATTTTAAAGTTCGTAGATCCCCCTAGTTTGATGAGCATATTGATAAGTCCTAATTCTTAAATGAGATGTGCATGCATTTGCTTAGATACAGCAAAATGGATGACCGGACTTTCACTGCTAACTGCGCGTGTGAGTGCCCACAGATTAAAATGCGCATGAGGAGAATAAGGAGAACCCTTTATTTAAATATTCTAATTAGAGGTCCGTGCTACAGCCCCATTGGATGAAGGGATAGCATACATTGTTTAACTCCAGTCTACATTTATGGGCGGTCGTTGAGGCCTAGATGGGATCATAAAATAAAATGTTAATAAAGATTCAAGCTTCGTTGAAAGGTCAGAGTAAGTAGCTTTAACGTTTGAAACATAAACTAAGTGATTATGCATTTTTTATAAGTTTAAAAAAGTAAAGTTTTCTAAACCTTTAAGACAAAATGAAAAACATTATCGGTCTTTGTGATTACTTAGAAATGTGTGGCACTAACCAGAACTCTGCATGGAAGTGAACTTAACATTGCATACAGATTTTATAAAAACAGCAGCATAGTTTTGAAGAATTGTAGGTGAGCATGGCTCTGTTCAGTTGCTTCATCTTCATATCCCTTCTAACAATTGGGTCTAAAGTCTAAAGTAGCAGCCTTCTCTGTCTTTCCACTAAAAACAGACCTATCTGTCATGTCAAAGAACCCAGAGAAGCTTCCTCTAACTAAAGAACAAAAGATGGTGTTCAAGATATTTGATGCAATAAATTAACAATTGGATGATTGATCAGAAAACCAGAAGGATGTAGACATAATTGTTTTTGTGAAATAGTATCAAAATTCTTCTATGTTTTTCTAAAGGATTGGAATCAACCCAAAGAGGTAAATTTACTAATGTGCGAGTGGACATGATACAATGTAGCGTATCATGTCCACTGCACATTGATAAATTCTGACAGCATACGCTGTCGGCATTTATCATTGCACCAGCAGTTCTTGTGAATTGCTGGTGCAATACTGCCCCCTGCAGATTTGGGGCCAATCAGCCGCTAGCAGGGGGAGTCAATCAACCCGATTGTATCTGAGCTTAGAGCAGGCGGACAGGTTAAAGAGCAGAAGTCTTTAGACCGCTGCTTCATAACTTCTGTTACGGACACACGGGGCTCAAGCTCTGTATGGAGCTTGATAAATTGACCCCAAAATGTGAAATGCATTACAGTGCATTTTAAATTAACAATGTTCCTTTTTTTAAGACAAAAATATATATTTGAGATGTTAGAAAAGGTGAATATTTAATTACACTACAGACAACACTACTGCACCAATCTTCTATATATTAAACAGGGGCCAATCTAATATGCAGGTTAATAAATGTAAAATGTCAAATTTGCTGTAAATGAATATGGATTGTGCTTTCGCAGAAGAAAATAAGGCCTAGATTACAGGTGGATCGCCAAAATATTAGCTCTATTGAGCACTTTCACTCCACAAGTTAAATCAATATCTTTCTTATTCTTGCGTTCATGTTTAAAATTTAAAGTAAAAATTTTGAATGCGAGCAAGAGACTGAGACTAGCTAACATCTGGAAGTCCAAATGCATAGCATAGCACTAAACCCCTCTCCTCATAAACTACTTTGATGCACACTACAAAAACCCTGTACTGTATCTGCTTGCGATCTAACCCAACGGTGAGCTCAGCCAAATGCACTAACCCAAAATTATGTTAAGAAATATAATATAATATATTATATATATATATATATATATATATATATATATATATATATATATATATATATATATATATATATATATATATATATATATATATATAACATACACCTAGATTACGAGTTTTGCGTTCGTGTTTTAATGCTGAAAAAATGGCCATTTCAGCGTTAAAACAGCAACGCAGACATTATGGGTAGTGCCGGTATAGCTGTACCGCATGCATTTTAGCCTGTAACGCAACGTCAGTCCCGCACTGAAATGACATTTTTGCATGGGATTTCCATAGCGCTGTCATTACAAGTTTTGCAGTGAGGCTAAAAAGCTTGCAGCCTATACCGACACGATCCATTTTGCAATCTGATACCAAAACTGTTACACCAAACTCATAACTAAAGTGTTACAAAGTACACTAGCACCCATAAACTACCTATTGACCCCTAAACCTCTGGCCTCCCACATCACTGCCACTAAATAAACCTATTAACCCTTAAACCAACAACCCCCACATCGCAAAAAAAAATAATTAAACTATTAACCCCTAAACCTAACAACCACCTAACTTTCAATTAAAATGACAAGATCCCTATCTTAAAATAAATGAAAACTTACCTGTGAAATTAAAAAAACCTAAGTTTAAACTATAAATTAAACTAACATTACTATTATACTAAAATGAAAATAACTATTAATTAAATACATTAAATTACTCATTAAAAAACTAACACTACTGGTGTGGAGGAACCGGAAGGGGCGGAGACACGCGAGATAGCAGCGTGTTGCGACTCTGTTGGGAACGAGTCAGACCGCAAGAACCAGCAAGCAGCAGACCCAGTCCTTGGGGGCCACTTTTTCCTTTGCCGGCCCACGGACAGCAGAGTTCCTATACCGGGACTCACCTGCTCAATACCCGGCCTATACCTCAGGTGTATGGAGGCTCGCCACCTGGGCCTACTGAGTACCATCGGAAGCGATGCCAGAGGTGGGCGTGAGTGTTAACGCCAATACAGCGCCTGGGAAACGTACCTAGCCTGCAAAGAGCTGTGACGATAGAGACACGGAGGTGACTTCCCGCAGAGCGTTTTTTACACTACAACAAGCCACTTGCCGAGAGGAATCCCCCCCGCGTGTTTGTGGACTCTGGTAAGGATATCAGAGAGGGGAGCCAATATAGCGGCCAAGAGAGGTGAGCGCAGTTTTGGTTATTGAACTCAACAAGATTACTGTTTCACACATCTATCAACTACACATAAGGTACTGTTGCTGTTCAATAAGAGAAACCTTGAGAGGGGCACAAATTTGTGATTGCAAGTGTGTTGAAGTACAAGAGAGAGTTCCAGCAAAATCATTCTAGTAAAGGGTAAAGGAGGGAAAAGTTGGTATAAAGCCCAGCACAAGTACCCTGCACAGGCTCAGCTGCACTCTCTATTTCTCAAACTAATATCTTGGAGACTGTCTGGCTAATAACAACTCAGACTGCCCCGGAAAAAGGCCCTTTCTTTTTTTTGTGCTTGCTTGCCTCTCACAGGGACAATAACGCTCTGAAAAATTTCTAAATACTGAAGGAACTGACTATATCAGAACTGTGATATCTTTTTGTCCACATTGCACCTCGCCTATCAGTGGTGTCCTCACACAGTATATGTATGCGCACTCTTGTGTACAGAACGCCATCCCCTGCGATCTGCTTGTGCACCTCGATGTGAATAGTGATATATAAATAATAAGGGTAGTGGCTGACTGTAATTAGACATCACGAGTGGCATTTGGATAAGCTTGCTTATTACGTAAAAAAAAAAAAAAAAAAATATATCTAATATCGATAACTGCAAATACGTTAACTTGAGTTATCCCCACTGCTAGATACAGGAGATTGTATATTGTGTTCACCAATACCTCCTTAATATTTCTCTCTGCTTTCCCCTAAACGGGAAAGGGTGCCTCTACTAATTGTATTAATACAAATATTGACCATACATAGCAATTTGGTTATAGACTGATGTTAACGGTATTTTAAAAAGGTAAATGTAAATGTATGATCACAAATAACAAAATACCCTATAATTATTTCTTACTTCATGTAATAGTGTATAATAGTGTATAAACAAATGGATAGATAATGCAAAAGGGTTAAACGTATATTGTTCTATATAGATTTACCAATATTAGTCAAAGTACACCAAATTGATACTAGTTAGGGCTAGGGCTTAACACTGGTACATGGGATATAACCATAATCTATTGTCTACAAGGGCCAATTGATTACCTGGCTAACGGGAAAGTATACAACACTAGAAAGGGAATCCCCTTTTGACCCCACAGCCCCCTTGGGCGTCTTTTCTCCTTTCCCTCTTCTTTCTATCAGGTTTCTGGTTTTTTTTGCCAAAATAGCTCGAAAATAATAAGAGTCTCACTCAAGTTATAGGTCTATCTAAGTAGTCAAACCTACTCCTGTAAGAGAACTTGCACAATCTACAGGTAAGCTTCGGCAACCTGTAAGAACTACTATAGTTTTGAACCACAAGCCAATCACACCAAAACACAACCACAAATATATTCACATAGATAAAACACCCACCGTAGTGTAAATACACTTAGTTAGATAATACACACACATGTTTTCCTCTTCTTAATAAGGGGGAAAAAAATCCTTTTCTTTTCCGTTTTTTTTCTTCTTTCACTGCACCCTGTTCACTTTTTCTGCACTCCTCCTGCCCCCCCTCTCTTCTACATGGAGAGGTTTATGACCAATTATAAAACACAATCATCAAACATGCCGGCCAAAACAAGAGATAAAAAAAAAAACAGAACTAGCATGGATAATACTGTAAATACCCCATTACTAGGTACCTGTACAGATGCCTCTAATTTCGAACCACAGGATATAGTGAAGCAGATAGCTGAACTGATGTTACCACAATTTGAACAAATTAAGACAGATATTAGTAACCTAACCGTAGAAATTAAACAATTTACAGTGAGGCTAAACGAGGCAGAACAACGCATCTCCGATTTGGAAGATGCGAATATAGCACAACATCAAACTTTGAAGGAGCAAGGTACATACATAACAAACCTACAAAACAAGCTAAACGATCTAGAAGATCGTGCCCGTAGGAATAATGTGAGATTCCTAGGGATACCAGAGACAAGTACGAACCAAGACCTAGACAAGCTTATTTCAATGATTATTCCGCAGGAACTAGGAATAGCAATTAATGAGTTGCCTTTTGTAATTGAAAGAGTACACCGTATAGGCCCACCAAAAACACTACCTGATGGCACAATTAAGAGTAGACCAATTATAGCCAGGTTTCTTAACTTCCAAGACAAGGTAAAGTTAATGCAACAATATAGACAGAAGGCCCCATTTTCAAGGGAAGGCAAATCTATTCTAATGTTCCAAGACTACTCAATAGAGACCTCATTAAAACGCAGAGAAATTACGCCCCTATGTACAAAGCTAATTCAGGCAGGGATAAAAGCCACGGTTATATACCCTGCTAAAATTAAAATCTTGACAGATGGCGAAAATTAGATTCTCCACACACCCGAGGAAGTTAGGGAATATGTAAAATTGAAAGCCATTTCACTCTGAGAATGTGATAGATAAATTGATTGTGTCAGATAATTTCAATCCCTAGATCATGCTGCCTTTGGAATATGTACAGGTGAAAGAACCAGATGATGCTCAAATATTTTTTTCCTTTTCTGCAGGGTCTTATGTACCCTCTTGTTTTGTGTTCCTTTTTTTTTTTTTTTGTTTTTTTTTTGTTTGCCCCTTCCCTACCCCCGTCTCTTCTCGCCCCTCGGCGCCACCAGGCTTTTTAAAGCCCTAAATATACAAGAGTCAGATTGGGATGATACCCCATGTTATAGATAAATGATTAACTCTATTAATTTTGCCTCATGGAATGTAGGGGGTATTACATCGCCACATAAACGAAAAAAGATACTAGCACAATTAAAAAGACATAAAATAGACGTCGCACTCCTACAAGAAACACACTTAAACGACATCGAGCTGAGTAAACTTAAATCCGACTGGGTGGGGGAAGTCATAGGCACACCATGCATGCGCAAATAGGAAAAAGGGGGTGACTTTTCTGTTCCATAAAAAGCTTCAATATAAGATTACAGGAAAAGAGCTAGACCCAGAAGAAAGATATCTTATTATACAACTGGAAATAGCAGGTATCAGTCTAATAGTGTGTAACATCTATGGCCCTAATAAAATAGATAGAACTTTCTGGGCAAATCTGCAGTCCAAGTTAATTTCTATTGCTGCTGATAATCTGATTATTGCGGGGGATTTTAATATAGTCAGGCACCCTACCCTAGATAGACTGCGACCATCACTAAATAGGAACAGCAAACAAGAAATGAATATTTACAAGAATTTCTGTAATTCACTATGTCTTAAAGATATCTGGCGGGTGCAAAACCCGGACACAAGAAAATACACGTGTGAATCTTATGCACATCGCACAATGTCCAGGATAGATTATTTTCTAATAAGCGAAAAATTGTTGAAATTAGAGATGAAGGCTGAAATTCAAGAAATAATTATCTCTGATCACGCCATCATTACATTAAACTTTAAAATAAGAAACCCACAAGAAGGTAATTCAAGCAGATTCTTTTTCCCCAGATATTTAGTGGCCAACACACAATTTAAGACATGTCTAAGAATAAAATGGGTAGAGTTTTTACAAACCAATGCATCACCAGATATAAAAACCAAAATTTTATGGGAGACTTTTAAAGCGGTGATAAGAGGCGAAATTAAAGCATACTTGGTAATCCTAAAATGCAAATACACGGCTAGAGATATTGAGTTGGCTTCACAATTGCGTAATGCATATAATTCATACATTAGCGACCCCTCTAGGGTACTATGGTTAACTTACCAAAGAGCTAAAAAAGAAAGAGAGCTATTCTTTACACAGAAAGCTGCACAAGATGATCTTAAAAAGAGGCTTTTTTTCTATAGGTATGGAGGGAAAGCTGGTAAATTTCTTGCAAATATAACTAAACAGCAAAAAAAGAGAGTCACAATTGGCTCCATCAAGACCACAACAGGGCGAATTACAAATATTAAAGAAATTCAAAATTACATCTCCTCATATTTTCAGGAAGTTTATGCTGAAACAACAGTTAATACACAAGTGAAAAAGAAATTTTGGAAGGAAGTGCAGGTTCCAAGACTTGAGCGGGCTTGTTTAGATGAACTAAACTCCCCTATTACAATTACTGAAGTAATGAATGCCATTAAAAAAATGGCAACAAACAAAGCCGCAGGGCCTGACCAGCTCCCTGCAGAGCTATATAAAATTCTCGCTGAAGACATTGCCCCATCGCTAACATCTCTGTTTAATCAATATTACATTGAAAATACTAACTGCTCCAAATACTTTGCTGCATCTCTAGTCGTGTTGATTCTTAAAAAAAACAAAAACCCAGAAGAAGTAGGGTCGTATAGACCGATCTCGTTGCTAAATAGCGACTATAAAATACTAATGTCTATAATAGCTCACAGAATCAAACAACTTATTGGCCCTTTAATACATAAAGACCAAGTCGGCTTCATGCCAGGAAGAAGCTGTACACGTAATCTCCGTAAATTACAACTAATACTTAATCAGTACCAAAAACAACCAGACATGAGAAAGGTCAAATCAGGACTAGATGCGGCAATAGTCTCAATCGATGCAGAGAAGGCCTTCGACTCCATCATTTGGGATCACCTCTTTACAGCACTACAAAAGTATGGAGTCGAGGGCCCTTTTCTCCAATTTATTTCTTTAACATACAAATCGGCTACAGCCGCCGTCATTGTAAATGATACCCCGTCAAAATACTTCACTATACAAAAGGGAGTTAGACAGGGATGCCCACTGTCCCCTTACCTATTTAACCTTGCCCTAGAACCCTTGGCCATACAACTTAGGAAAGAATTAGACGGGATTAGGATAGGTAAAAGGAGAGCAACAATATTACTATATGCTGACGACTTACTAGTATTAACCTCCAACACCAGAAAAAATGTCCCACTTCTAATACAAATGCTTCAAGATTTCAGTGCCTTTACAGGCTATAAAATTAATTCTTCAAAGTCAGAAATTTATTGGTTACATAAAAATACAAAATCTGCACAATCCTTCCCTTTCAAGGAAGCAAAAGACTTTTTTGTGTATTTGGGTATTAAATTATCGATCAACTTTAGTGAGTGGTACGACCTTAACTACCCCCTAATTTTCTTGAAAATAAAACATGATCTGGAAAAATGGGCAAAATTTAAACTCACCCTAACTGGTAAAATAAACTTAATAAAAATGTTATTGTTCCCTAAACTATTATACTTAATGCAAAACTTACCGATCTTGATAAAAAAACAGGACCTTAAGGCATTTAAACAAGCCTGCTTACAGTTTCTTTGGGACAAGAAAAGAAAGGCAATAGCATATAAAAAGCTCTCTTTATCCAGAAGAGAGGGAGGTTTTGCATTACCAGACATAGAGATTTACAATATAAGTTGTATCGGAAAGATAGCTCTGGACTGGTTAACGGGTGCGGACTACTACACAGCTTTACATAGTGAAGAATCCCTGTTACACCCATACTCGCTTACCGCATTACTACACACTCCCCTTGACAAATGCCCACTTAAGATTAAAGGATTCCCCGTTATACAGATGGTGATTAAAACATGGCAAAGGATACTTAAACAGCTAAACATGGCAATACCATACTCCAAATACCTACCTATTCAAGATAATCCTAATTTTACACCAGGAATAAACTCAAAGATTTTTAAAAATTGGGCTTCGAAAGGGCTTAATAAGGTTATACAACTATTAGATAGTGAATTAGGAGTATGTAAATCCTTTGCCCAAATCCAACAAGATTTTGAGATAACAAATAAGGAATTTTATGCATTTCTACAATGCCGACATTATATACAAGATATATTGCAGAATAGTGTAGAAATGGAGAACTGGGATAAAATAGAACCTACCATAACTCTTTTCCGGGCAGGGAAGTACAATATTTCAACTTTATACAAACTTATTAACAACATCCACGGGCAGAATAATTTGCAAAGACTAGCAGACATATGGCAGACTACAACAGAGCAAATCCAAACAAGCTTTAACCGGGTTGATAGAACTACAATTGCCACTTCCTGGAGGGAATCACATACAAAAATTATAAATAGAACATATATCACCCCACAAATAAAGGCCAGATGGGATAAAACTTCAACATACTGCCAGAAATGTAAATCTACAAACGCAGACCTAGAACATTGCTTTTGGAGTTGTAGAAAAATTTAAAAATTCTGGTATAAAGTTATAAATTGGGCGTGTAAAATTAACAAATGCAATATACAGTTCAAGGTTAAGCACATCTTTTTCCTAATAAGTCAAGAGGAGTCAATATATAAAAACATCCGCCAATTAAATACCCTAATCATCACGGGAAGACTTATGATATTAAAATACTGGAAGGCGCAGAAAGCCCCAAGTCTGAAGGAATTTATACAAAAACTTAAAAACCAATTAGTACTAGAACAAATGGACACGTCAATAGACTCAGAATACAAAATTAAGCTATTTTTCCATAAATGGAAAAACATCATTATCAGCTTTCCTATAGAAATTAAAAAACAAATAATTGCCCCCTTTAGGGGTACTATCTATATGGAAACAGCTATTGCCAACGGTGACTACGATCTTACGTAGTTAGGTGGCGTAGGGGGGTCGGAGAGGAGACGGGGGGTCTTGTAATATTTTTTTTTTTTTTTTTTTTTTCCCTCCATGTTTTGTTTTACTTGGTCGTTTCTTTTTTTTTTTTTTTTTTATGCTATGATAAAAAGTCAAAATTCAGCAATGTATTGTGTAATTATAAACATATGTCTGTTTTCTTTTTTTTGTGTCAAAATTGAAGGCAAATCTAATCCTTGTGTTTTCAGATTATTTGTAATCTATTTTTCAATGCCTAATTGTTAAGACATTTACTTGGTATTTGTTGTCACATTGCTGTCTTTTTCACAAAATAAATAAAAAAAAAAAAAACTAACACTACTAAAAAAATTAAATCTACAGTTACAAAAAAATTAAAAATACTAAATTACAAAAAATAAAAAAATACTAAATTACAAACAAAAATAAACTATCCAAAATAAAAACAATTATACCTAATCTATAGACCTATCAAAATAAAAAAGCCCCCCCAAAAAAAATTAAAAACCCTTAGCCATCAATAAACTACCAATAGCCCTTAAAAGTGCCCTTTGTAGGGCATTGCCCTGAAGAAATCAGCTCTTTTCCCTGAAAAAAATACAAAGATTCCCCAACAGTAAAACCCACCACCCAACCAACCCCCCAAAATAAAAAATCTAACTCTAAAAAAACCTAAGCTAACCATTGCCCTGAAAAGGACATTTGTATGGGCATTGCCCTTAAATGGGCACTCAGCTCTTTTTCTTATCCTGAAAATGGCATTCAGCTCTTTTAAGTAAAGCCCAAACCCTAACCAAAAAAAAAAAAAAAAAACACCCCAAAAAAGTTTAAAAAAAAAACTAACACAAACCCCCGACTATCCACTTTCAGTTTTTGAAGTCCGGAATCTCCGGATATCCATCCTCATCCAGGTGGTGAGAAGTCTTCATCCAGGCGATGTCTTCTATCTTCTTCCAGGCGGTATCTTCTATCTTCATCCAGACGGCATCTTCTATCTTCCTCCCGGCACCGTGGAGTGACTCCATCCTTAAGACATCTGGTGCAGGGCATCCTGTTCATACAGTCACCGCCATATACTTAATCTTCAATAAAGACCTCGCCGCCTTGATGAAGACTTCTCAACGCCTGTATGGGGATGGATGTCCAGACTTCAAAAACTGTAAGTGGATCGTCGGGGGTTAGTGTTAGGTTTTTTAAACTTTTTTGGGGTGTGTTTTTTTAGATTAGGGTTTGTGTCATGAGCGCTTCCGTTCATCGCCGTGTCGCCGCGGCTCCCGGAACTCCTCTGTGTCTCTGACGTCATGTTGCTTAGCAACATGACGCTTTCTCTCACACCCCTCTGATGACGGTTACGCTCTGCCCTTTAAATCTCGGCGGGAGATCTGAATCTGGGCCCGTTTGTTGTTTCCCTGGATTGTGAGTACCATATCAGTTTTGTTCTTCTGTGTACCGACTTCTGCCTGCCTGACCAAGCCTCTTGCCTAATCCCTACTTGCTGTTATTTGGACATTGACTTCTGCCTGCCTGACCTTGCCTGTAGCTATTACCCTTTTGCTGATACTTTGATGCCGACTTCTGCTTGCCTGACCCTGTCTTTTGCCTATACCTTTTGCTGATATTTGGATGCCGACTTCTGCCTGCCTGACCTTGCTTTGGCCTTTACCTTTAAACCTATTCTTTGTTAAACAACACCTGCTTAAAAGGGACATTTACTTTTACAAGCTGCAAAAGAGAACTTTGCCTTTCTGTTTGTTATACACCTGCTTAAAAGGGACATTTACTTTTACAAGCTGCAAAAGAGAACTTTGCCTTTCTGTTTGTTATACACCTGCTTAAAAGGGACATTTACAAGCTGCAAAAGAGAACTTTGCCTTTCTGTTTGTTATAAACCTGCTTAAAGGGACATTATACTTTTACAAGCTGCAAAAGAGAACTTTTCCTTTGTTTTACAAGCCTGCTAAAGAGGACCTTTTTCAGAAGCTTCAAGTAAGAGCATTTCCTTTTTGTTCTTTGTACTACTTAAAGGGACGTTTTATCCTTTGTGGCTTTCCTGCATTCTGGAACAATATTCATTTTTGTTATCTTCTAATCTGCTTCCTGAGTGGGTCACGTCCTGGATATTTCTCAGTGTGCTAGCGTGTGCTTTCAATTCACGCTAGCAGTTGGGTTACATCCCGGATTGATTCCTGAGCGGCTGACAGTTTGGGCTTGTCTTAAAAGAGTGTAGCTTAGTTTTTCTTTTTTAGAGTTAGTTTTTTTTATTTTGGGGGTTGGTTGGGTGGTGGGTTTTACTGTTGGGGGGTCTTTGTATTTTTTTTCAGGGAAAAGAGCTGATTTCTTTAGGGCAATGCCCTACAAAAGGCCCTTTTAAGGGCTATTGGTAGTTTATTGTAGGCTATGTTTTTTATATTGGGGGGACTTTTTTATTTTGATAGGGCTATTAGATTAGGTGTAATTGTTTTTATTTTGAATAATTTTGTTTGTTATTTTTCGTAATTTAGTATGTTTTTATTTTTTGTAATTTTTTATTTTTTATTTTTTGTTACTATAGATTTATTTTTTTAGTAGTGTTAGGTTTTTGTTTTTTGTAAAATATTTTTTTATTGAAGTTGCGAGAAAATAGAACAAAACAAATTTGTCCATGAACAAGATAACGTAAAGCTAGGATGTACATTGTAGTCACATAAACAGTAGAACATAGATAATGGAAACATCAATATTGTGCTCTAGTATGACAAGATATACATGTAATTGATGGAGGAGCCATATCTCCAAGATATAAAGCTATTTCTAACATTTGGAGTGTTTTAGTGGAGATCTAGAAATCTAGATTTTGAGGTGAATATATATATATGGAGTCTCATACGATGTAACACTGAAGTGACATAGAGGAAATAGGATTAAATCTATAAGGATTTCAGTTTTATGTTATATAAAAAGTAAAATGTTCCCCACATTGCTGTAGTAAATGCTAATTTGGCTCTTTCTAGACAAATATATTTGGGGTGTGGGGAATTGGCTTTTTGTTTTGGTCACTCTTGGATCAAATTGTATATGGGGAAAGGGGGTTGAGTCAACAGACAAAAGCCGTTCAGAGAGATGGGGGGAGAAATGCAGGGGCGAGGCTTAGAAATTGATATGGAGTTGTAGCTAATAGAATGAAAGGAGTATGTTCACTATAAGGAGGTGGAGGAAAGTATATATAGTTCCGTATCTATCTTTTAGCTGTACTGATTGCATTTGGTATGAGACCAACCTTAAAGTATCTATGTAATGCGGGTCGCATAAGACCTAGGTTCGCAAAAATAAATATAAGTAGGTTACCAGAATTTTTAAATGTATATAGTTAGGTCTACAAATAAAAACTGTGCCAAGCAGACAGACAATAGTATATAATCTGAATAGAGTTTAGCAACAAACTAGCACATTCATCCTTGATAGAGTTGAGTTAGGAGCGATACTAATATAAATCACCAGGATACTAGATCAAACATGAACTAGGGCAAATCTTTACGTGTTCCGATACGTGTGTCACTTACAGTAGGTCTCTCATAGATAAGTATAGAACAGGGATTCTGTCACAATAATTCATATCTGTTATAAAATAATAAAAAGTGTGATTTAAAAATGTATATTGTGTCGTGTGAGAGGTAACATTAAAAATGGGAAGAACAAAAGGTAAGGTATGGAGTTCTCCTACAGACATCCTCATCTTATGTAACTAGATAGTTGTAGAAAACACGATGACAATGTAGGCTAGCTTAGTTTTGCCCTACATTACATATTGCAGGTCTAAAGTAATTAACATACTCCTCCATAGTACTCCTTGCTAGTGTGTGGGTATCGGAGCAATGTGTACCTCAGAGCAACTTCTTTAAATAACCTACTGTGCAGTTGTTTTATTTTGTTATATTAATGACAAGGGTTGTTACTCTATATTTAATGACCCTATATATAAAGTGGTTTATCAGAGAGGCCAACAGTTAAGAATCCCGTAACCAAAAGCTTTGTAGAACCAGTTTAGGGATATTACAGTGGATATTATTGGTGATCGCAAGAGGACAAAATGTAGACAACTCACAAAGATAAGTTCCTCACGTATGGGTTAAGATAATCTATAGTCTATGGGGATTGTTATTTTACCCTGATGATCATTATACTAGTTATTTTCAGGTGCCTTAAGAAAGTGTATATGTACCGTAAAGCAACACCCCATCACAGATGGTAGTTGGTCTGCAAACAAAGACTGTACAAAGCAGGCTAGCAATATTATATAAACCTATAAGAGTTACACAGCAGACCAGCACATGTACCTGGGGCAAAGTTGAGTTAACAGTGATACCAATATATATGACAGCGATAATAGATCAAACATGAACTAGAGCTATATTTAATATATTCTTAAACATGAGTCCTTTACAGTAGGGGTATTGCAAACAATGTATAGGACATGGATTCTGTCACAGTAGATCATATCTGCGATAAGATAGTGAAAGCATGATTAAACAATTTATATTGTGCCTTGTGAGTTGTGACATCAAACTGGGAAGTATAAAGAACAAAGTATGGAGTTCTCTAACAACACAAACCCTATGCATAAGGTGGTTTAGTAAACAGGACAGCAGCTAAGAACCTCTTAACAATGAGCTTAAAAAAACCCATATCGAACAAACATAAGTAAAAACTGAGCTTTGTATAAAGGTGCACATAATATAGTTCTCAACTGTTAATGAAGGGCATATACATTAAAGGATCAAGCATCAAACTTTATAGTCGTCATCTGAGTGGTGAGGATAAGGTCAGTGTCCCAAAGGTAGATCTCCATTGAGGGATAGAGAGTCTTAAGGAACATTACCCAATGCCAATATTAATGCAGTAAGCAGGGAGAGACCAGTTTAAGAGGTTGCAGATCGTTCTCAGGAAGACACTTCCCGTTTTTAATGAGGAGTATAGACATTGATGTCGCCGGTGTAAGAGCCAACCTCCAGGTACTTTAACTAGCAAGGGTGAGTAAGGACAGAGCATCAGAGGGCCGGCTGCATCCCCCAACACTGCTGCCCTGACCCGTGAGGATATTCTGTGTCTAAGGGCTTGTTTGCTGTTAGGTGTTTCCCACTCAGGATCTGCACAGCTGGTAGATAGCAGAGCACTCTCCTTCGCTCTGTTCAAAGTAAGGGTGGTGGCTTGACATACCGGCATGATCTGGAGGCCATGCAGCTCCCTTTCTGGGCTTGTTATCGGTGTCAGCTTCCTCATCGAAAGATTAGTGGATTTTAGGATCTCAGGTCTCGTCAGCTTGTATAGTGGTGTATTGAATTTCTCCAATACTTGTTGTGCATTGCTTTCATTAGGAATGTCGTTCCCTTGGTAAGTGGCTCTTTTTATCTGATGGTGGTACAGAATATCACAGACCCTGGGTGTATATTTCACCACCGGCATATAAAGAAGTAAGTCCAAATTGTGAACTGTTGCAGACTGGCGCCTCCAGAATCTGCCCAAAGTGCTCGGACACATGGCCTCCATAGCATTCACCCATTCCTCCACAAACATCTGTGGTTTTGTCCTCTGCAGCTAGGGTCTCTGTATATGGGAAGTTCATAACCTCGAGAGTGGTTAGGCTGTCTTCAAGGGTATCTAAAGCTTCTTCCGATGTTCCCAGTGTAGGGTTACAGGCAGACCTTATTTATTGGATCAACTTGTAGTGATGAGTATCAAGCCTGCTGATTAATGTATGTATAGTGCTAGTAATCTGTCTCTCCATAGTGGATAAAGGAGTAATTGCAGATGTCTAACTGTAAGTAATACCGAGCAGTTCGGTTTAGTGTGTCTCAGGTTCATTGGGAAGTTTTCACCTGCTAAGGGTCAGGCTCTGGCTGTCTATTGTGCAGGAGATCAGTATGTTTTATAGTAGGCTGTCTTTGTAGTTCCTCGGTCAACAAATTAGCCTTAATAGCCCTCAGGAGTTAAATGGAGAAAGCATTGCATAGCTTGCTGACCCTTCATATGGATAGTTGTTAGCTGTGCCCAACTCGGCACTTACCCTGAGCACCTCATGGTCTGAAAAATGGCCGCTCCTCATCAGAGTCACATGTGAGCTGTGGTGGTTAAAAGATAGCTTGCACCAATTCTCTTATTCAGGTCCCTGCTTCTTCACCAAACCCTACAACACTGGCCTCTCGGTCATTGACCACAATTCTGTGATATGTTAGGCAATACTGAGCGGTCTTATTGTTAATTTCAAAAATTGTATGAGCGGAGCACTCTCAATTTGCGACCACTCAGATGCCTGGCTTGCTCCACCCCCAGGTTTTTTTAATGAGTAATTTAATTTATTTAATTGATAGTTATTTTAATTTTAGTATAATAGTAATGTTAGTTTAACTGATAGTTTAACTTAAGGTTTTTTAATTTCCCAGGTAAGTTTTTATTTATTTTTCTTGTAATTTTAATTTAAAGTTAGGAGATTGTTAGGTTTAGGGGTTAATAGTTTAATTTAGTTTTTTGTGATGTGGGGGGCTGGCGGTTTAGGGGTTAATAGGTTTATTTAGTGGCAGTGATGTGGGAGGCCAGAGGTTTAGGAGTTAACTTTATTTAGTGGTGGAATAGGGGTTAATATCTTTATTATAGTGTGGGTTATGTTGGGTTGCCGGGGAATAGGGGTTAATAACTTTAGTATAGTGTCGGTGATATCGGGAGTGGCAGATTAGGGGTTAATAGATTTATTTTGGTGGCAGCAATGTCGGGGGCAGCAGATTAGGGGTGTTTAGAGGTAGGGTTTATGTTTGGATGTTAGGTTTAAACGTATATTTTTTTTTCCCCATAGACATCAGCGGAGCTTTTTCATTCCTCGATCGCAGGAGTTAGTTTTTTTTCTAACACTTTCTCCCCATTGATGTATATGGGGAAAGTGTGCACGTCAAAGCAGAGATTGGATTTTGTGCGGTATTAAGCTCATCGCCACCATATTGAACGCACAAGGCAGCTTTTTCAAAAATCGTAATGGCAGCGCTATGGAGGGTAAAATAACGCAACTTTTGTTGCATTCTTTTCGTACCCTCTATAGCGCAAAACTTGTAATCTGGGTGATTTTCTATTAAGTGAAGAACAATATTAGTATTCATGTATGTATATTTAAAAAAAATATGAAAAAAGTGCTAACATTGTTTTTGTATATGACTAGGAAGGGCTGAAAGCTGTGTGTGTACATATATACATACATACATATATATATATATATATATATATATATATATATATATACATCTTGGTATGTTTTTATGTATATATGTGTGTATATCTGACTATGTGTACATATATACATACATAAATAAACATGTGTACACATAGAAACACATATATACATACACACACATATAACAAAATATGTATATATAAATACCAAGGACTTGTAATTCCAGATTGTGTGCTAATCTTAGTGAGGTCCTGAGATATTGATAGCTCTCCACTTGCAATCTAGGGTTAAATGGGCAAAGTTCTGTATTCAACACCTGCACATCAGTGTTGTTCAATAGACTTTCAGTAAACATTTTAAATGATTTCAGCTGAAAGTGAAATTTAATGCTATGACTATGCTATGAGGATTTTTTTTAAATGAGAATTATCTGAGATGTCTTTTATGGAAATGTTATTATGAAGTGTTACTGTTATCTAAATCATTTGATTTCTTGATTTCCTAGTCAGTATATTTATTTGAGATGTCTGGTTTGTTCATATTTTTAATGTGGAGAGGCTACATGAAAATGTGCTAGCACTAGATTTTTCATAGTGGCTTCATTATAGCAACATGAATTCAATCTAGCCTTGTGCTGGGGCCAAAGAACTGCTTATTTTAATTTACACTAGACTATTCCTTTAGGAAAAGGAGCCAAGATCAGTATTCTCTCTAATTAATCTTTAAGAAATCTTTGTTTTAAAGAATACAAAAAATGCCAGTCTCATATGGAGCTTGCTCTAATTTGCATCTAACCAGTCTTTTAAAAGTCTATTCTCCTCCAGTTTTAAAGCATTTATTGCATGATTGTCATTTAATTGTTAATAATTTGAATAAAAATATACAGCTTTGGTTTTACTATTTAAAGGTATGTGTTTGATTAAAATTAATATTTTAGTTTTTTTCTATAAACTATTAACATACATCCTTCACAAAGATAAATCTGCCAATTCCAGCCTAACTGAAGCAACTCCAGCTCATCACTGATCCTCCACCAAATTTCAGATTGGATGCAAGAAACTCCAGTCTCACCATTTGACAACTAGATGTTGGGCAAAGCTGAAAATTTGACTCATTAGAGAAAATGACCTGGAATTTGGCAGATTTATCTTTGTGAAGGAAACATGAATCAAGCCATGTACAAAATTATCCTGGAAAAAAACTTGCCTCCTTCTTCATCACAATGCTCCCCAACTCTGGGGTTGTTTTTCCCAGCAGGGCAATGCTCCATGCCACACAGCCAGGTCAATGAAGGTGGCGATAGAAGACCACCACCAGATCAAGACCCTGTCATGGCCAGCCCCCTCTCCAGACCTGAACCCCATTGAAAACCTCTGGAATGTTATCAAGAGGAAGTTAGATGGTTACAAGTCATCCAACAAAGCTGAGCTGTTTGAATTTTTAAATCAGGAGTGGCTTTAATTCACACAACAATTTAAATGACTGGGGAAGAGCATGCCAAGATGCATGAAAGCTGTAATTGAAAATCAGGGTTATTCCACCAAATATTGATTTCTGAACAATTTTTAAGGTAAAATATTAGTATTGTTTCCTTTGAAAATAAATATTAACTTGTTTTCTATGCACTATTCGAGGTCTGAAAGACTGCATCTTTTTTTGTTTTTTTTTACCAGTTGTGATTTTCTGCAAATACATGCTATAAATTCCATTTTGTTATTTGGAATATAGGAGAAATGTTGTCAGTAGTTTATAAAATAAATCAAAAATGTTAATTTTACTCAAGGATACCCCTTTAAATAGTAAAACTAGAGACACTGATAATTTTGCAGCGGTCTCTTAATTTTTTCCAGCGTTGTATATTTCAAACTTTTACTATTGTAATATTTTAACTAAATATCTCAATATTTTACCTGTGCCTTTATTATAATCAGTCACATTAAGTCATTACTTGATCTATTATAAAAGTAAATTTCATTAATAAAAAAACCCATTGAAATGTCTATTTTATGTTAATGATTTATTCAATATAATTTTGATATCAGAGTAAATTATATTTGCATTGAATATGAATTAAAAAAATTGCAGTTATTCAAAATAATGTCTTTTTTATTCAAACCGAAATTGTTAGCAATTTTACTGTTACATTCTATAGTTATCATTAAAATAGTAATTTGTTGGTGTCTAGGCAGCGATCATGGCCGGTCGCAAAATCTGAAGCTGGAGATAAGATGTTCACAATCCGCCAAATTTCAGCTGAGAGCAGAATCATCTAAGTACCTGATCAATATATTTGCAAGCTGTATACTATCACGATCCATATTGTACTAGCTTTATGTTAGGGCTGCCACCCAGCCGGTATTTTACTGACACGGACAGTATTTTTAAGGTTCATGTCAATGTAGTAAACAAATAATAAATATTGAAAGAAAGCCCCTGGTAAAGTGAAACATCTGAGTGTGATCAATACCCATTATAAACAAACGAGCATTTAAAATCAGTTCTAGCAGCTTTAGTTTTTGAGATATTCTGGTTATTTATTTATTTAAATGTATGTTAATGAGCATAGCCGGTATTTTCTTCCAAGAAAGGGGGCAACCCTACTCACTGTATGATTCTCCAACCCAGACCTGGACAGTTTTAATTCTAGATGGCGGCCTACATGGCGACTTAACATCCCCCCTACATTTTCAGATCACACAGCCATACCATGGCAGCTCACAAAGAAGACTTCTATGTGGCAATTTCAGACCTCTTACAAGAGTTTGAAAAAATATATCAGAGAGGTTCAACAAGCTTTTATCACTCATTAAATGGCTGCACTCACATGATACTATAAAGGAGGAGGAGTTGGCAGACGACGCGACACATTCAGACCAGGTACAAGTCTCGCTTTTTAAATCTTCACAGCCAGACATGGAGGAGACTCTAGATCACAACTATCATTCTCGTGCTGAGTCGCCCCACGTCAGACCAGCTCTGCCTCATCCCAAGAATATGCTGTTGCGACACTTCAGCAGACTCTCACTCTGCCCCAGCACCAAGCAGGAATTTTCCATAGGCAAGACCCTGAATGTGCATTGGTAAGTGCTAGAAAACAGGTCTCTGATATCCACACTGCACCAAATGGATGGCACACATGTCAGAACTGTACTACAACCACTCCCTCCTGAGGCCTTCTGCCGGACACCACTGACACAGCTCAGAGAGACCTACCAGGACATAAGCTGACAACCAGCTCAGAAACAGGTAAATGGAAACTCCAGAAGCAGAAACTAGTGTCACATCCCTCCCTTACCTTGAAAGATTTTTCATACGAACTGTCCTGGCTGCGATATCAACAGCAGTTAGACATGGAGACCACATTACAGAGAACTGCTACTCAAATAGAAACCCTCCAGTTCTCTGGAGCTTACACTACCATTGAAGCCAGGAACTATAAATACTCAGCCATGTTCATCCAAGAGAATAGCAGAGCAGTCTACCTGCTGAGATGGTTCAAGGAAGGGATAGGTTAAAATATTTCCTATTTTGGACAAACTTTGGTTGGAGGGCTCAATTAGATAAATATAGATATACTGGACCTTACATATTCTTCTTTTTATTGTTTAGAATATATAACAGTCACATATTGTCTTTATGGTGCTCTCACTTAAATATCTACATCATGAGGAGAGTTGTAAAACAGCAACGTGCTGTAATATTGTATTCTAGCTCAATGTTTTTCACCATATATTTATTAAGGTACTATAATCCTCAAAGTTTGACAGTTAAACATAAGCCTGCCTTTGAGAATTTTTTGCTCAAGTTCTCATCATCTCAGTGAACGCTATCTCAGTAGCTGTATTTAATATTGTTTTGCTTAGGTCCATAATTGTCACATCAGAGTTCATAGATGGTACAGAGCAATATTAAACTACACTACTTAACTATTGCAAGCTCTTCACACTAACTTTTCAGTTATGGATAATGTCAACCTAACTGCCTGCGGCCGAGGCAGCAGGGAACAGGATTAATTGCTGACTGAACTGAATTTACATTTAAGCCTATTCTTACGATTTAGCCTTATACAGAGATTACTATGGCCTAAAGCTACAGCTAGTTTTATTCTAAATCTGAGGTAATACTTATCATTAGCCCTTCAGAAAAAACAAAACATATTACACTATAGGTTTAGTAACTTGGAAATTACTATGCTTCTTCAGATCACCTGATCAGATAGTACCTCCCTTCTACCTTAACAAACTATTTTTGTTTAGATATCAATTCATCACAGACTGTGCACACTTAACATGTGTTGCTCCTTCTATTAGCTATATCTTACCTCCACTCTTGTACGGTAATACACTTAAGTAAGAGGTCCATGAAACCTACTGACTAGGGACCCGCTGAGCTGCGACTCATACATTATTCGCTATTGAGCATCATGTTCTGAGTCAGCCTGGTTACTTACTATTATGTCTTGCTTATTTTCATACTAGTCTCATTTATACTACATTACTACAAGTGGTGCTTACCCGCTGATTATAATACATGTTTATATTTCACTGTTAATCTGAGTATTAAACTTGTTATTACCTTTATACTATGGGGGTCCAAAAGTGGCCCTATCATAATATATACTTAACACATACCTATATCATTGCTCAATATTTCCTTAGCTCTCCCTTCTTTGAAATATAAGTTTAATTGATGTCCAAAAGAGACCTCCAGGTTACTTTGGAGAGTATATAATAGAAAACAGAGATTTCATATATGTATGTTTATTGCATTTGTTCTTACGTTTATCCTTAATTATACTTGTAACTGACTGCATTATTATCTGTAAGCTTACACCTTTTGTTGGTTGGGTTAAAACCTGTACATTTGAATCTTAATTTTATCTTATTGTGCATGAACATCCCTGCTATGTTATTACTGCTAAAAATCTCAATAAAAGATTAAAAAAAAAAAGTAATTTGTTTATATTTTATTTAAATAATAATTGAATGAACTGAGACTTAAATGACATTTCTTAAAAATATATTAATTTTTAATATTAATATTTTTATTGATTTTAAACTTTTGTTAAATTTGACCAGAATCTATTTTAATTTTAAAAAATAAAATAAAAAATAGCATTGCATCCAAATCTAAATGTAATGGATATAGGAGCTTAAAGTTCACATTTCACCATGGGTATTTGCTGCACTCATACTCAATACCTATAATTTGCTTAGAAATTAGTCACTAGCAAAAAGTCAAAGTACTTTGACTATGTATAATATTCATGTACATAACATCTGTAATTTGCATGAATTTCACTCCATTTACTATGCATTTGTGCTTGTCTTACCATTTACAGCTATAATCCATTAAAATGTCAATAGATACATTTACAGAATAATAAATTACAGATAAAGTCACCTTTATTTGAACATAGTTAATTACTCTAATTGTATTAGATATTTTTTCTCAAACATAGCAGAATAAATCATTTTCTTACCATGAAAACAGTACAGATTGTATCTATACTTGGTTGATTTGCAAAAATTCGTTAGCACACATCAAATTAATCTGCCAGTAAAAAGTATTTTGTAAAATCTATCTATCTATCTATCTATCTATCTATCTATCTATCTATCTATCTATCTATCTATCTATCTATCTATCTATACAGTATATACACTCACTGGCCACTTTATTAGGTACACCTTGCTTGTGCCATGTTGGATCACCTTTTGCCTTCAGAATTGCCTTAACTCTTTATGGCATAGATTCAACACGGTGTTGGAAACATTCCTCAGAGATTTTGGTCCATATTGACATGATAGCATCACGCAGTTGCAGCAGATTTGTTGGGTGCTAATCTATAATGCGAATCTCCCATTCCACCACTTCCCAAAGGTGCTCTATTGGATTGAGATCTGGTGACTGTGGAGGTCATTGGAGTACAGTGAACACATTGTCATGTTGAAGAAACCAGTTTGAGATGATGATTTGAGCTTTGTGTCATGGTGCATTATCCTGCTGGAAGTAGCCATTAGAAGATGGGTACACTGTAGTCATAAAGGGATGGACATGGTCAGCAATAATACTCAGGTAGGACGTGGCATTTTTAAATGATGCTGTAACAGAAAAATAACCTCAGGGCAAACCTAACTCTTGACAGCTATTCTGAAAAACAGCCACCCCCTATGGCTGAAACCACAAAACTACAAATAGCAAAAAACCTCAGAACGGCGCTCAAACTAGAGCTACAAACAAATACTAGTAGTCTATATCTGAATTAAATAATAAAATATGCAATTTAGTAAATAATTCAATATTTATTCATAAGATATATATTAAAATTTCTCATAAAAATTCTCTATAAAAATTGTGATCGGTCACATTTAATTGCATAAAAAGATATCAAACACAAAAGGTTAAGATATTTGTCCCCATTAATAAACTGAAGAGGGAACTGTATTATTATTATTCTTTATTTAAAAAGAGCCAACAGAAGCCACAGCGCTGTCCATGGGTACACAGATAAAATTACATTACAATACAAAATAAAAGACACCAGACAAAGTTTAACAAACAAATACAGGGGGAATTGAGGGCCCTGTTCCCGTAGGAACTTACAATCTAGATGTATGAACAAGAACACCACCTAAGGGCAAAGACTTGATCCTATTGCTAATCAGCAATAAAATAGTTGATCTTTTATCCCCAATCTCTGTGTACTCGGCAAGTACACAGAGATTGGGGATAAAAGATCAACTCATGGAATTACCTTAAAAAAAGGGGCACTTTAAAAATAAAACCTGGATCAAAAACAAATCAAATTACGCTACTTCCTGCATAGTGTTTTACAATTGCCTCTATTTTTATATGCATGTGTTTTTCTATTAGTGTATTTTGTATATTTTGTCACAATCTCGCTACCTTTTTAGCTTGTGAGAAAAAATGCCACAAACATTAAACATTTTTTTCCTTATATCCAGATATAACTTAAATCCTTTATTTCCAGAGCATTTTTATGTTATATGCAAACTAGTTAGCGATAATGATTTACAATAGGTCTCAAAAAGCCCTTAATTTTAAGGTGGTATTTTGGATTGCACACTAGTGTAAAACTTAAAGGGACATTATACACTCATTTTTTCTTTGCATAAATGTTTTGTAGATTATCTATTTTTATAGCCCATAAAGTTTATTTTTTTTTTAAAATGTATAGTTTTGCTTATTTTTAAATAACATTGCTCTGATTTTCAGACTCCTATCCAAGCCCCAAAGTTTATGATAATACAGTCAGCTACCTTCTCCAGCTTGCTCCTATTTGTGTAAAGGGTCTTTTCATATGCAAAAGAAGGGGGAGGGTGGCAGTGTCTTATTTGCCACTTGCAGTGGGCTTTCAAGCTACCTTTTCAACAGAGCTAAACTGAGAGATTCTAAGTAAGTTTTTAAACAGTTTTATACTGGATTTTTATCTTATTCTTTATAGAAGTGTCTATTACATGCAGTTATATGTAAATGAGTGTATACTGAATGCTTGGAATATGAGCGCAAGGAACATGTCAATATCACTGTATACTATTAGTGCTAAAGAAGATTCATACGTGCTAAAAGGCTTTGAGTAATATTTGTATCGACTTGTAATACTAGATTGTGTGTTGTTCTTTTCACAGGGCACAAACCAACACATCCCACGCTCCACTTGTAATCTACCCAAAATGTCTAATTTTGCATAATTAAAAAATACAACTTTGCAAAACACTTTCATTATTTACTTTTCTGCAATTTATTTTTGAATATTTAAAGGTTTTCATTCCCATGAGAGGCTGGAGTTCATCTCATTAAGTGCAAAATCCTGATATGACCACATACTGTGCAGTGGTTACTTGATTTGTGTACAACAACATTTATATCTTTCCCTAATTGGCCACTGCAAAAGAAGTAAGATAAACAAGATTCCAAGGCCAGCAAAACAGTTAACATGTTATTAACAAAATAAATGAAATTAATAAAAAAAATATATATATTTTATTTCATACATGAACCTTTTGTAATTCCGTGAATAATTGTGGATTTATTAAAAATACTTTAATATGCTTTAAAATAATGATATATTTTACCATGCTTTACTAAACATTTTTATGGTGGGCTATTTTGAGAATTTTTATCTCTCTTCATGCACAGGTTGTCAGAAATGTGGTGAATATTATAGTATCCTCTTTAAATAGTATGTTAATTTAATAGTATTATATCAGCAAATGTTAGGCTAAATTATTTTCTGTAACAAAAAATGTGGGTCACATTCCTCAAGGGTGAAAAAGCCTCTGTCAAATAAGGATGATAACACAATACTACAGCAGCTACAACTCAGGATTCCAGAACATCCCTCTCTGTTTAACATAGGTGCCCACATTTTTACTATAATGAATATGTTCTTCAGAAATGTTGCAAGCTGCTCCAGAGTTCTGTTAGTTCAGTTAAATCAAATTGTCTCTATGGGCACAAATAAAATAAAATGTTGTATTAGTTTCAAAAACATGTAGGCCTAGATTTAGAGTTCGGCGGTAAAAGGGCTGTTAACGCTCCGCGGGTTTTTTTCTGGCCGCACCATAAATTTAACTCTGGTATCGAGAGTTCAAACAAATGCTGCGTTAGGCTCCAAAAAAGGAGCGTAGAGCATTTTTACCGCAAATGCAACTCTCGATACCAGAGTTGCTTACGGACGCGGCCGGCCTCAAAAACGTGCTCGTGCACGATTCTCCCATAGGAAACAATGGGGCTGTTTGAGCTGAAAAAAAACCTAACACCTGCAAAAAAGCAGCGTTCAGCTCCTAACGCAGCCCCATTGTTTCCTATGGGGAAACACTTCCTACGTCTGCACCTAACACCCTAACATGTACCCCGAGTCTAAACACCCCTAACCTTACACTTATTAACTCCTAATCTGCCGCCCCCGCTATCGCTGACCCCTGCATTACACTTTTAACCCCTAATCTGCCGCTCCGTAAACCGCCGCCACCTACGTTATCCCTATGTACCCCTAATCTGCTGCCCTAACATCGCCGACCCCTATGTTATATTTATTAACCCCTAATCTGCCCCCCACAACGTCGCCGACACCTACCTACACTTATTAACCCCTAATCTGCCGAGCGGACCTGAGCGCTACTATAATAAATGTATTAACCCCTAATCCGCCTCACTAACCCTATAATAAATAGTATTAACCCCTAATCTGCCCTCCCTAACATCGCCGACACCTACCTTCAATTATTAACCCCTAATCTGCCGACCGGAGCTCACCGCTATTCTAATAAATGTATTAACCCCTAAAGCTAAGTCTAACCCTAACACTAACACCCCCCTAACTTAAATATAATTTACATCTAACGAAATAAATTAACTCTTATTAAATAACTTATTCCTATTTAAAGCTAAATACTTACCTGTAAAATAAATCCTAATATAGCTACAATATAAATTACATTTATATTATAGCTATTTTAGGATTAATATTTATTTTACAGGCAACTTTGTAATTATTTTAACCAGGTACAATAGCTATTAAATAGTTAAGAACTATTTAATAGTTACCTAGTTAAAATAATTACAAATTTACCTGTAAAATAAATCCTAACCTAAGTTATAATTAAACCTAACACTACCCTATCAATAAAATAATTAAATAAACTACCTACAATTACCTACAATTAACCTAACACTACACTATCAATAAATTAATTAAACACAATTGCTACAAATAAATACAATTAAATAAACTATCTAAAGTACAAAAAATAAAAAAGAACTAAGTTACAGAAAATAAAAAAATATTTACAAACATAAGAAAAATATTACAACAATTTTAAACTAATTACACCTACTCTAAGCCCCCTAATAAAATAACAAAGACCCCCAAAATAAAAAATTCCCTACCCTATTCTAAAATACAAAAATTACAAGCTCTTTTACCTTACCAGCCCTGAACAGGGCCCTTTGCGGGGCATGCCCCAAGAAGTTTAGCTCTTTTGCCTGTAAAAGAAAACATACAATACCCCCCCCCCCAACATTACAACCCACCACCCACATACCCCTAATCTAACCCAAACCCCCCTTAAATAAACCTAACACTAATCCCCTGAAGATCTTCCTACCTTGTCTTCACCATACCAGGTTCACCGATCCGTCCTGGCTCCAAGATCTTCATCCAACCCAAGCGGGGGTTGGCGATCCATAATCCGGTGCTGAAGAGGTCCAGAAGAGGCTCCAAAGTCTTCATTCTATCCGGCAAGAAGAGGACATCCGGACCGGCAAACATCTTCTCCAAGCCGCATCTTCTATCTTCTTCCATCCGGTGCGGAGCGGGTCCATCTTGAAGCAGGCGACGCGGATCCATCCTCTTCTTCCGATGTCTCCCGACGAATGACGGTTCCTTTAAGGGACGTCATCCAAGATGGCGTCCCTCGAATTCCGATTGGCTGATAGGATTCTATCAGCCAATCGGAATTAAGGTAGGAATTTTCTGATTGGCTGATGGAATCAGCCAATCAGAATCAAGTTCAATCCGATTGGCTGATCCAATCAGCCAATCAGATTGAGCTCGCATTCTATTGGCTGATCGGAACAGCCAATAGAATGCGAGCTCAATCTGATTGGCTGATTGGATCAGCCAATCGGATTGAACTTGATTCTGATTGGCTGATTCCATCAGCCAATCAGAAAATTCCTACCTTAATTCCGATTGGCTGATAGAATCCTATCAGCCAATCGGAATTCGAGGGACGCCATCTTGGATGACGTCCCTTAAAGGAACCGTCATTCGTCGGGAGACATCGGAAGAAGAGGATGGATCCGCGTCGCCTGCTTCAAGATGGACCCGCTCCGCATCGGATGGAAGAAGATAGAAGATGCGGCTTGGAGAAGATGTTTGCCGGTCCGGATGTCCTCTTCTTGCCGGATAGAATGAAGACTTTGGAGCCTCTTCTGGACCTCTTCAGCACCGGATTATGGATCGCCAACCCCCGCTTGGGTTGGATGAAGATCTTGGAGCCAGGACGGATCGGTGAACCTGGTATGGTGAAGACAAGGTAGGAAGATCTTCAGGGGATTAGTGTTAGGTTTATTTAAGGGGGGTTTGGGTTAGATTAGGGGTATGTGGGTGGTGGGTTGTAATGTTGGGGGGGGGGTATTGTATGTTTTCTTTTACAGGCAAAAGAGCTGAACTTCTTGGGGCATGCCCCGCAAAGGGCCCTGTTCAGGGCTGGTAAGGTAAAAGAGCTTGTAATTTTTGTATTTTAGAATAGGGTAGGGAATTTTTTATTTTGGGGGTCTTTGTTATTTTATTAGGGGGCTTAGAGTAGGTGTAATTAGTTTAAAATTGTTGTAATATTTTTCTTATGTTTGTAAATATTTTTTTATTTTCTGTAACTTAGTTCTTTTTTATTTTTTGTACTTTAGATAGTTTATTTAATTGTATTTATTTGTAGCAATTGTGTTTAATTAATTTATTGATAGTGTAGTGTTAGGTTAATTGTAGGTAATTGTAGGTAGTTTATTTAATTATTTTATTGATAGGGTAGTGTTAGGTTTAATTATAACTTAGGTTAGGATTTATTTTACAGGTAAATTTGTAATTATTTTAACTAGGTAACTATTAAATAGTTCTTAACTATTTAATAGCTATTGTACCTGGTTAAAATAATTACAAAGTTGCCTGTAAAATAAATATTAATCCTAAAATAGCTATAATATAAATGTAATTTATATTGTAGCTATATTAGGATTTATTTTACAGGTAAGTATTTAGCTTTAAATAGGAATAAGTTATTTAATAAGAGTTAATTTATTTCGTTAGATGTAAATTATATTTAAGTTAGGGGGGTGTTAGTGTTAGGGTTAGACTTAGCTTTAGGGGTTAATACATTTATTAGAATAGCGGTGAGCTCCGGTCGGCAGATTAGGGGTTAATAATTGAAGTTAGGTGTCGGCGATGTTAGGGAGGGCAGATTAGGGGTTAATACTATTTATGATAGGGTTAGTGAGGCGGATTAGGGGTTAATACATTTATTATAGTAGCGCTCAGGTCCGCTCGGCAGATTAGGGGTTAATAAGTGTAGGCAGGTGTCGGCGACGTTGTGGGGGGCAGATTAGGGGTTAATAAATATAACATAGGGGTCGGCGATGTTAGGGGCAGCAGATTAGGGGTACATAGGGATAACGTAGGTGGCGGCGATTTGCGGTCGGAAGATTAGGGGTTAATTATTTTAAGTAGCTTGCGGCGACGTTGTGGGGGGCAAGTTAGGGGTTAATAAATATAATATAGGGGTCGGCGGGGTTAGGGGCAGCACATTAGGGGTACATAAGTATAACGTAGGTGGCGGTCGGCAGATTAGGGGTTAAAAATTTTAATCGAGTGGCGGCGATGTGGGGGGACCTCGGTTTAGGGGTACATAGGTAGTTTATGGGTGTTAGTGTACTTTAGGGTACAGTAGTTAAGAGCTTTATAAACCGGCGTTAGCCAGAAAGCTCTTAACTCCTGCTATTTTCAGGCGGCTGGAATCTTGTCGTTAGAGCTCTAACGCTCACTGCAGAAACGACTCTAAATACCGGCGTTAGAAAGATCCCATTGAAAAGATAGGCTACGCAAATGGCGTAGGGGGATCTGCGGTATGGAAAAGTCGCGGCTGAAAAGTGAGCGTTAGACCCTTTAATCACTGACTCCAAATACCAGCGGGCGCCCAAAACCAGCGTTAGGAGCCTCTAACGCTGGTTTTGACGGCTACCGCCGAACTCTAAATCTAGGCCATAGACTTCCAGGGGAGTGTATATGGAGGAAACTATTCAACCACCTGTTGAGTAAATTAAAAAATAAAAAGAATAAAAATATGATTGCATTCTGTTTAAAGGGACAGGGAACAAAAATAATCTTTTATGATTTAGATAGAAGATACAATTTTAAACAACTTTCCAATTTACTTCTGTTATCAAATTTGCTTAATTCTCTTGTTATCCTTTTTAGAAGGAATACTGGCAGCTAGCTTAACATATCTAGTTAGCCAATCACAAGAGACACATGTGTGCAGGCACCAAGCAGCAGCTAGCTCCCACTAGTGTAGGATATGTGCGTATTCTTTTTCAATAAGAAATACAAAGAGAACAAAGCACATTTGAAAAAAAGGAAGTGAATTTAAAAGTGTCTTAAAAATAAATACTCTATCTGAATTTGCAAGTTAAATTTTGACTTCCCTATCCATTTAATATTATTTTCATTTTCTGGTACAAGCTAGAAATGATTACTGTTTCACAAGAGATTAGATGCTTAATTGAACAATATGCAGATACAAAGCAGGATGTCTTTTGATCCTGAAAACAATAAACACAAGAAGGTGACATATAAGCCACAGCCCAAGAGAGTACTGAAAGAAACATCCACAATGTGCTTCTGATTCAAGATATATTATTGCTGTTTTGTAGCTGTCATGCATATCACATAAATGTCAGAGTTTTCTTTTATTAGTATTTTGTCACATGATATAACTGCTGCTGAGCTTCCACTACCTGCCCTTTAAACTATGCTGAAGGTGCAGGGGCTACTGATGAAATTCTGTCAATTTACTTGACCCTTTAGAGGCTAAAACAATGTGATAATTTTGTATAGCTTTTGTTTCCATTCCCATTGTCTGTATATATATTTTTTTGCTTTCTTCTAGGTTACAAAAAAAGCCAATAGAATCTCTTTAGATGAACATAACTAACCTAAAGATAATACATAGAGATTTTCTAGAATTAACACTGGTCTATTGCTTGGAGTGTTAATCATTTAAAACCCAAGAGTTTTATATAAAATGAAGGTTGATCATAATCTATCTGTATTTTTATGCCAATAAGGATTTCTGACCATCTGAAGATAGAAAGTGCAGGGCAAATAGCCCGGAGCGTAGCTAAGGGTTAAGGCCTGTAGGAGTGAGTGCTGCTGTGTGTGTGTGTTTTAGTTACAATGTTGCACTATGTTGGGAGGGGTCTACTAACCTTATAAGAAGGATGTACAGGAATTCCACTTCCTCTTTGTTCCTGTGGACTCCCAGAAGAATTTTCAGCTTAGCAGTTTGCAGCATTTTCCAATGGAAGGCGAATCTGGAGAAAGGGAAGAAATGGAGTTAGAGGACGTGGAGTGGGTCGCACCATCCCCATCCGGAACTGTCACGGTGGGTCTGGGCCATGGGTCTGGGCTGTGTCTGCCTGTTTCTCCCTCAGGGGGGGGGGGGTAGCCCACTGTTGTTCTCTTCTCCTGCACGGGAGAATCTAGGGGGGGATGGTGGCCCCGGTATAGCCTATCCGTCGTGTGAGACAGACTGTAGGCCCTCAGGGGAGATTGGGCCTGAGGGGAGAGTAGGAGCGCCCGGCGGGTCGGTTTTAGGGCCTAGGGGGTCCCAGGGGAGCTCCGGGTTCAGCTCCGGGGGTCCCGGCTTTGTAGCCGGGGGCTCCGGTGTCGGCCTTAGGCAGGGGCCTGTAGTGGCAGGGCCCAGCGAGGCCTTAGGAAGTGCGGGCACCTCGGGGGTGAGCGTCGTTGGCGCGGGTAGTGGGAGCAGTGCGGCCTCACCTGCGGCAGTGGTCCTCTCCGGGGAATCGTTGGCGGCGGCGGTGGCTCTCCTCCAGTCCTTGGCGTCGGTCCTCGCGGGTACGTCGTCAGGTCCGGCAGTACTTCAGGCCCCGGCTTTGGCCTACGGCGAGGTACAGGCCTCCGGTCCGTCGTCCCTCGTGGCTTCTAAAATGGCCGCCGCGTCGACTTCCGGCGGCGTTGCGCGCTCCCGCGTCACTTCCGGTGACGTCATTTCCGCTCGCGGCAGTCGCAATCTGGACAGCGAGCAGAGCGGATCGTTCCCCCCGGGCTCCGAAGGTAAGAAGGGAGCACCTCGGGGGGGGACACCCGCTCTTGGGGGCAAGAACGATGGGGCCCAGGAGGCCAGGGGGGCGCATGATAGGCCGGATAGAGGGGCAGAGGTGCTGAATCATGTGGCAACTGTGAGCGTGGCACCGGGGCAGCAGGGGCCTCCGGAGGGCGCTCCGGGGGCGTCACAACAGGGTGTGCGCACTAGAGCCGCAGTTGGACACAGTAATAAGGGGGGGGGATGCCGACAGGGCACCCGCCTCGCGCTCGCGGCCTACGTTAGGAGGGGGAAAAGCTAAGGCGCCCCCCGCACGCGCTGTGGCCCAAAGTAAAGGAAAGGCCCCCGCGGCTAAGACCGCGAATAAGGGGGCCATCCTGGCGCACAACGCAAGGGGCGAGGCCGCAATAGCGGAGCCCCAGTGGCAAGGCCTGCAGGGTATCATGACGCCCAGCAGGACTTCACCGGCATGATCTGAGCAAATAGCCACAAGGGGGGCTGTCAAAAGGGGGCATGCTAGCATTAGCGTTGGCACTGGGGAAGGCTTAGAGAGCCCCGGGAGGGGACAGGCGAGACAGGCTAGGGGATCGAAGTCTCAGGGTCGGAGCAGGACCATGAGATTTCAAGAGGATTCGACTAGCGGGTTGGCCACCAGTACGGATGATGATGTGAGTGTGGCATGCGGTGTGAGTGACAGTGACCGGGAGGGCTATTTAGAATTTGAGGAAAGGGGGGATAGGGAAGAGATGGCTGGTCCTTCCCGAGGTACTCCCCTCTTGGCTTCTATTTTGCAGGTACCCAGGACTTCCTCATCCAGCAGGGATATGGCGACTCAGAGTTCCGGAGCTCTCGTGCCTAGAGGAGTCAGCAGTGCTTCTGGACAAGGCCAAGCCGCATCGGGCGCTTCTTCTGGTGAGATGCAACTTGGTTTACCTAGGGGGCGGTGTAATTCTTCCAGCTCTAGTGGGTCAGGGTCAGGATCTGAGATAGATGGGTCCCTGGGTTTGCACACGAAAGGGCATAGGAGGATGTATAGAATGTTGAGGAAGATGAGTAAGGGCAATCACAGGGATGACATTGCCAGTAGTGGGGCGCAGTCATCTCAACTCTTAGGGGTTGCTGGGGGGTCACCACAGGCGGTGAACAGAAAGGCAGCGGTACACGGGGATACTTATTCGTGCCAGGTACACAGTTTGCATGCACACCTTAAAACTAAAACTGTGAAACGTATCCAGGACGGTAAGTATGTTAACATGTTTGAGCTGTCTGCAGAGGCCTTTAAGTTTAAGGAGATGGCGGAGGATGGTACGGGCCCTAAGAAATTTAGGCGGCCTGATACCCTTGAGGAGTGGCATCGGTGTTTCCGGGTATACGCCACTTGCTACTTAGAGAGGTTTCCCGATCAGGGGACTGCACTCTTTAAGTACGTTGACACCATCGATGCAATACACAGAAAGTTTGCCGATGGTGCTTGGAGGGAGTATGATATGTTATACCGGAAAAAGAAAGTGGGCAACCCACTGCTTGATTTTGGTACGATGGATTTGCACCTCTGGGTGCATCTTGATGCGGAAAGGAGGGCGCAAGGAGGCGCCATAGCGACATCGCCCGGGGCTAGGCAGACTTTGCACTTTCAACGGCGACAAGGGGGTGTATGCTGGCGATACCAGGACAAGGCGTGTGAGCGGGGCACTTCGTGCACGTTCAAGCACCTCTGCAAGTTTTGCAGCGGGCAGCACCCCGGGGCTGATTGCTCCAAAAAGCGAGACACCCAAACTGATCGGTTTGGGAGCAAAGGAGGCGCTGGCGCTAAGGGCGGATTCACCACTTAGAGTCCAGGTCATTTGTAAATGGCTGCGTAGGTACCCTGATAGGGCGGCTGCTCAGCTTCTGGATAGCGGGTTGCGTGAGGGCTTTGTGATCCCGGTAGTAGGCCGGGTGGGGGGAGCACGAGACAGGAAAAACCTGAAATCGGCTTCCCAATACCCTGAGGCAGTCAGGGAAAAACTGGGCAAAGAAGTGGCCTTGGGTAGGGTCGTAGGCCCCTTTAGGGACCGGCTGCTACCGGATTTAGTTGTCTCCCCACTAGGGGTGGTCCCCAAGAAGGAGACAGGTAAGTTCAGGCTTATACAACACCTCTCTTATCCGAAAGGGCGGTCGGTAAACGACGCTATACCGGAGGAATTGAGCTCGGTCCGTTACCAGTCGTTTGACGACGCGCTGGCTCTGGTTAAGGAACGGGGCCCAGGAGCATTAATGGCGAAACTAGACGTGGAATCCGCGTTTAGGCTACTCCCGATTCCCCCATCATCCTTTGGGCTGATGGGGTGTTGGTTTGAAGGGGGTTACTATGTTGACCGTTGTCTGCCCATGGGCTGTTCGATATCCTGCGCGTACTTTGAGGCATTCAGCACTTTCCTGCACTGGGGGGTGGTCTCGGTGGCAGGGAGTGATAGAGTGGCGCACTACTTGGATGACTTTCTCCTGGTAGGGGCGGCCAACTCGCAAGAATGTGCCTCCTTAATGAAAGTCATGAGGTTCATGATGGCCAGGTTTGGGGTTCCTTTGGCAGAGGATAAGACGGAGGGGCCGTGCACGTGCTTGAAGTTCCTTGGTATCGAGATCGATTCAGTGGCAGGTGAATGCAGGCTGCCTAAGGAAAAGGTCGCCAAGATGTTGGCGGCGGTGCGGGCCATGGTTGCAACACAGACGTGTTCGCTGCGGGAACTGCAATCGCTCCTTGGCCTCCTTAATTTTGCGGGGAGAGTGATCCCGTGGGGGAAGGTGTTTAGCAAGCGACTAGAGCGGTGTTTGGGCGGAGGTAGGGCTCCGGCATCGCGTATTCGCATCACGAGGGACCTCGTGGCGGATTTGCAGGTCTGGGAGAGGTTTCTCCAGGACTTTAACGGCGTCTGCATGTGGCGAAGGGAGCCGATATCTAACCAAGCGCTACATCTGTTCACGGACGCTGCAGGAGCATCCGGGTATGGGGCTTACTTTGAAGGCGCTTGGAGTGCAGAGCCCTGGCCGACCGAATGGGCGACCAGAGGGCTTACACGCAATCTTTGTCTTCTGGAATTGTTTCCTATCCTGGTTGCAGTGGAATTGTGGGGTCACCTGTTTAGTAACAGGGCTGTGATTTTCTGGACGGATAATCTCAGCGTGGTGTTTGCGGTTAACAGGCTTTCTGCTTCATCGCCTGTGGTCGTACATTATTTGCGACACCTGGTGTTGAGATGTTCGCAACTGAACATTGACTTTAGGGCACGGCATGTGCCAGGGGTGCAGAATATAGTTGCGGATGCACTGTCGCGCTTCCAGTGGGGGGCATTTAGGGCTGCGGCGCCTGCCGCGGCTCCTAATGGTCTTTCTTGCCCTCTCTTTTTGTGGCAGATGGCGAAGGACTACAGCAACTGATCCCGGTGTTGCGGGCTTCGTTGGCGCCCAGCACATGGTCGGCATACGTGAGGTACTGGAGTGAATGGGTAGGTTTTTGCGACCTCCGTGAGTTCCCCTCTTGCGAGGGTGAACAAGGGTTTTTGTTGCGCTGGCTGGCGGAGCTGAGAGGTAAGCGAGCAACGAAGGGGGCAGTGGTAGCAAGACTATCGGCTGTGGCTTTTTTCTGTAGGCTATACGCCTTTAAAGACGAGTCGCGATCCTTTCTCGTTAAACAGCTGTTGAGGGGCTGGGGCCGTCTGGAAGTTCCACGACGAGACACAAGGGAGCCCATTACGGCAGAACGGCTAGTAAAATTATTGGACGTGTTGCCAGAGATATGTTCCTCACCTTTTGAGGCCCGCCTCTTTGGGGCGGCCTTTGGCTTAGCGTTTCACAGCGCATTAAGGGTGGGTGAGTTGGTACCGCGAGCCAGAACGGCGGCCACAGGGGGGGTCATGCACAGCCATGTTCGGCTGGTGGAGGACTCCGTGCTATTGTTCATTCCCAGGTCCAAAACGGACCAGGAGGGCCGGGGAGCCTGGCTTTCACTGCCGGGGCAGCAGGGTGTTGCCTGTTGCCCGGTGCGGCTAGTGTCATCTTACCTGGGAGTACGGCCAGGAGGCTCCTCCAGGTTTTTGATACATGCTAATGGAGACCCACTGACCAGATACCAGTTTGGCAAGGTATTGGAGAAGGCAGCGCAAAAGGCTGGCCTAGACGGGTCTCGGATCGCCCCACACTCCTTCAGGGTGGGGGCAGCGACGACAGCAGCAGAGCTGGGTTGGTCCTCGGATCGGATCCGCTCATTGGGGCGGTGGAGGTCGCAGCGGTATAAATCTTACGTTAGGCCGCTGTATGTTTGAGATCGGGGATCAAGGGTCATGCATGCAAGAGTTGGGGGGCTTGCGGGGGTGATACCAGAAGGTTATGGGCCAAGGTTGTGGACCTGGTCTACTGCAAGCAGGCTAACTCTTGTTTCCTTTGTTTCAGAAATACGTCCAGGTCCTGTATGGGTGTGGATCGTCGGCCATTCATATGTGCACTGGGCCGCAATTAGAGCTGCAGCCATGCCAGGAGGACAGCAGCTAGGAATTGAATCGTCCAGGGCTGTGTTACGTTGGCTAGGGCGCAGAGGCTTGTCTTGGTCAGACCTGCCTGCATTGCTCCAGACCACAGCGAAAAGGTGGGAGAAACCTCACATTTTGATAATTCATGCTGGCGGCAATGATGTGGGGGCCATTCCCACATTGGATCTGATCCGGGCAATGCAGTCGGACCTGAGGCAGTTCAAACTCTGGTTTCCAGGTGTGAGAATCGGGTGGTCGAATGTGATCCCTAGATTAAGATGGAGGCACATGGTGTGTCATAAGGCAGCTTTCCAGGTCAGGAAAAAGATCAATAGGGACCTGAGGAAGCAGGTAGTGGAACTCGAGGGTTTTGTGGTAGAGCACGGGAACATCTCGGCAGCCCATAAGGGTTTGTATAGGCAGGATGGGGTTCATTTAGAACCGGCAGGAGTAGATTTGTTCTTGCAGAACATCAGGCAGGAGTTACTCCTAAGAGTATAGGGTGGCGGCAAGAGTCAGGACCATTGTATATGCAGGTCAGTCTCTTGTGGCGGGTGGTCAGGATCACGGCTGCAGACTGGAAGGAGGTTTGGTAATGGCCATTGCGGTCAGGGTGACGTCACAGGCTTGGTATGCTTGGGCGTGCTCGGGCTGAGTATTGTTAGGCCGGAAAACCCCTAATTATGTAAGCTGCGTGAGTATCTCCGCCTTGTGGTCTGCAGCTGTGACCCTTGGCCATTTTCTAGAAGGGGTTATTCATAGTTAGATGTAGGCCCCGATTGCCGCCACCCGTGGATAAGTTAACTGCCAGTTCCACGGCTGGTACCAATAAATGCGACCCACGGGTCTTTCACCCACAGAACTGTGTTGTGTTTTATTTATTAGTTGTTAAGTTATATTAAGGGTTAAGTTAAGTTAAGTTACAAGCAGACACTCAGGAGATGTAGGGCATTTAATCCCTTAAGAAAGTGCAGGGCTAATAGCCCGGAGCGTAGCTAAGGGTTAAGGCCTGTAGGAGTGAGTGCTGCTGTGTGTGTGTGTTTTAGTTACAATGTTGCACTATGTTGGGAGGGGTCTACTAACCTTATAAGAAGGATGTACAGGAAATCCACTTCCTCTTTGTTCCTGTGGACTCCCAGAAGAATTTTCCCCACCCTCCCAGCCCTGTTATGCACTGTTGTTGAATTTGTTATGCTCTGTTGTTTTGTCTTGTCATCCAACCGGATGGATTTGTTATGCATTACGGATTGGCACTTGTAATGCATTATGGATTTGATGAAAGGCATTACTGATTGGCACTGGTAATGCTCTATTGATTCAGTCAAAGAAATAACAGGCGGCAATCGGTCTGTCATTAGGTCTCTATCGAGACTAGGTGCCTGAGGCAGGAAGAGGGTTACTCAAACTACTTCCCTAAGACCAAGGACGGTAATTTTGAACTCCCCAGTTATTGACATGCTGTTCGTCAAGTCAAGGCTGGACCTACAGGTTTGGAGTTAATAATGCTTGCACCCTACTCTGGCGGGTGGTCAGGATCACGGCTGCAGACTGGAAGCAGGTTTGGTAATGGCCATTGCGGTCAGGGTGACGTCACAGGCTTGGTATGCTTGGGCGTGCTCGGGCTGAGTATTGTTAGGCCGGAAAACCCCTAATTATGTAAGCTGCGTGAGTATCTCCGCCTTGTGGTCTGCAGCTGTGTCCCTTGGCCATTTTCTAGAAGGGGTTATTCATAGTTAGATGTAGGCCCCGATTGCCGCCACCCGTGGATAAGTTAACTGCCAGTTCCACGGCTGGTACCAATAAATGCGACCCACGGGTCTTTCACCCACAGAACTGTGTTGTGTTTTATTTATTAGTTGTTAAGTTATATTAAGGGTTAAGTTAAGTTACAAGCAGACACTCAGGAGATGTAGGGCATTTAATCCCTTAAGTGCTAGTGTGTTCTTCTAAAGTTCACAACCACAAAATGCCTCTTCTGATAAAATACCTAAAATACAAGATTCTTGTCTCCTGAAAATAAAAAAAAAATCCTTATTTGAATCATTAAACATCTGAAATTTGGATTGACAAACAAAATTGTGAAATTATGGTTTATTGATTACTTTATTGGCTGAGGGGCCTGTATGTTGATTGATGCCGTTTAAAAGTGTGAAGTAAACCTAATAGGTGACATGTGTGCATTTAACCTGCTTTCCACTTTGGATAATTGGATACAGTGGGCAAGTGTTAGTTGGGTTATTGATGTTTGCTAATTTTTTAATGTAAAGTGCATAATATACATTTTTAAGCTTTAATTGATTAAGCAGGTAGTGTTTGTATCTGTTGGGGACATTGCTTTGCAAGCACAAAAACAATTTTACATTTGATAACGTTTTGTGGTATACAGTATTGATGCAAAACGTAGACATGTGCATTTGTTTCATTACATATGCCTAATCGTTAACGAAACACAGATATTCATTGTGTCATAACGAAAAAATATCTGAATGAATGAAGCACGAAATTTAAAGAAAACAAAGGAATAATACCAAATTCATCAGTATTCATTAGTTTGCTTTAAATAGTTAAAAATACTTGCCTAAGTAAGCTAGAGAGCTGCTCTAACCCGCTCCTTTTCTTCTCAGAGCCCCAGCCGGGCTAACAGGAGGCTAAGTGTGGTGGCTCTGTTAGCTTGGCTGGGGCTCTGTGGAGAAGAGGAGCAGGTTAGCGTCGCTCTCTAGTATGCTTTGGTAGGTATTTTAGTTGTTTAAAGAAAACTAAAATGTTCCATGAATGATTGGTATTCATTTTGTTGAAAAAGAGTTTAATACCAAACCGACATGTGCTAAATATTCGAAATACAAAGTATTTTGAATATTTGGGATGAAAGAGTTTGCCGAACTGAAAATTTTGCACGTGTACCAAAAAGTGTTGTTGATCAAGTCCTTTTAGCAGTAGAATGTAATAAGTGCAAAAAAAACCCACAAAACTGATAATGAAAAAAAAATGCTATTGATAAACAATGAAAATAGCTGATTGGCAGCTGTTAACATGGAAAAAAATTATCAAATGGCAGGTGGTGATAAACTCCTTGGAATGTAATTTCAATAAGTGCAAAAATTACCCAGCTAGGAATATTTGATTTTGCACTGCAGAGGGTAACCCCTCTGAGGAAGCGTGAACAAAACACGTGTTAGAGGTCTGGCTTCAGAGAGTTTGCACTCTTGTTTTTTAACCACTTACTCCCTATGATAATTGTTGATTGCAATAATTTTTGCCAATAGCTTGTAAATGTGTGTTATATTCTGAGATAAGACGTTATGCTATGATAGTGAAACAAGTCAGTTAAACGTTAATCTAGTCCCTGCTATAGAAGAGGCTTAAGAAGACAGAATCTATTACACTGAACAGCTGTGCTAAAGTTAACTGTGCAAGCAAGGACTTTATAATTACAGATAGAGTATTAGCTAAATAGCTTTAATCTCACAATCTGACATCCCACATATTGACAGGTCCTCTTATTACATTACTATTTCTGAATTTATTAATAGCTGGCTACAAAAGAAATTGTTTGTATCTAACTGCTTGATATTATACAAACCAATTACAATGTTTCACATCTAGATACATGATTCTCACAGGTATTATTCATACACCTATGCTATACAGTATATTGATATCTAGAGAGTTTAAGCAGACATAATATATTACACTGAACAGCTGTGCTAAAGTTAACTGTGCAAGCAAGGACTTTATAATTACAGATAGAGTATTAGCTAGATAGCTTTAATCTCATAATCTGACATCCCACATATAAACAGGTCCTCTTGTTACAACGCTATTTCTGAATGTATTAATAGCCAGCTACAAAAGATATTGTTTGTATCTGACTGCTTGATATTATACAAACCAATTACAATATTTCAAATCTAGATACATGATTCTCAGAGGAATTATTCACCCACCTATGCTATATATTGTTATCTAGAGAGTTTAAAGGGACACTAAACCCCAAAAATTTCTTTCTTGATTCAGGTAGAAAATACAATTTTTTTTTTTTTATCTTTTATTTATTTCGACAATAAACAAGTTTATATTAACAAAAACAATAAGTCGAAAGAATGTCATTATAAAAAGCATATCGGTTTGTAATCATCATTTATCTGTACCATTCTTAAACAACATTAAACAGTTTACTGAATTTTCCCAATTTCCTTAACCGAAAAAAAAAAAAAAAAAGACAAAAAAAAACAAAACAAAAAAAAAGAGGGGGGGGGGGGGGAGAAAAAAAAGAAAAATTGGGTAAGGAGGGAAAAAAATAAATTCTCCACCTCCTCGCCTCTCCCTTCCTACCAGATATTCAGCTGCACCAGCTCTGAGTTTCTAAATGGGCAAATCAAATATTCTATCTCGCTTTCTGGAAAGCTTTTAATGAAAACTGACCATTTCTTAAAAAATAGCTTAATATCGTCCTTATTACTCAGGTTGGTATCGCTTTGCTCTAACATACATTGTTTTTTGAGGTAGTTTTTGACTTCTAAGATTGTGGGAGTCCTATGTTTTTTCCAACATTTCAAAATTAGATGTCTAGCTGCTAAAATTGAGAGGATTACCACTTTTTCCTGAGGATGTTGCTCTTCCTTCTTTATACAGAATACTACCTGTGTAAGTGTAAGACCCAGGGGGGAGATCCCCAGTATACTATTGAACAAATATTCTAATTTAAACCAGAATTGCCTGATTCTCGGGCATCTCCAGAACATATGTTTTAGATCGGCTGCATAGAGGAAACATTTTGGACATTTTTTAAAATTTGCATTGTGTATTTTATGACCTTTCTCTGGCGTAAAGTATGCCTTATGCAGTAGTTTGATATGTGCCTCTCTCCAATTTGCTGAAAGTGTAGCCTGAGAGACTTTCCTGATAGATTTTTGGATAAAGTTAGATTCTATATCATTTGGGACAATTAGTCTATTCAAACCCGACTCTATCTGTTCTAAAATGAGAAGTCCCTTAATACTACTTATAGCTCTACAGCAGAAGGAGATTGACGTGTAACCAGACTTCATTAATAGGAGCCAATTATCCATTTTTCCCATATCCCAATTCCAATCTGACTTTCTAACCAATTCCAAGATATAGTGTCTTAATTGTAGATATGCGAAAAATTCATTGTTTGCCAGATTAAATTCACTTTAGAAAATACAATTTAAATAACTTTTCAAATTACTTCTATTATCTAATTTGCTTCATTCTTAAGATATCCTTTGTTGAAGAAATAGCAATTCACATGGATTAGCCAATCACACAAGGCATCTATGTGCATTTACCAATCAGCAGCTACTGAGCATATCTAGATATGTTTTTCAGCAAAGAATATCAAAAGAATGAAGCAAATTAGATAATAGAAGTAAATTAGAAAGTTGTTTAAAATTGCATTCTCTATCTAAATCATGAAAAAAAAAATTGGGTTACATGTATCTTTAAGTGTTATTAAAAATGTATGATTGAATAGTTAAACCAATAAAGATAAAGTATGAATGGTTAAAAAATTTCCTGTATTATTCAGTGAGAATTTTTCCTATATAATTGTAGGGGTAAAGCACTCTTTTTTGTTACAGACTTTGTAACTCATTTTTCTATGAGTCTCCTTAGTGCTATATTGCCCCCCTAACAGGTGCTTGTTGATTACAAAAGTATTTGGCACCTATAGGTACTTACCATTAGTACTACTTTACCTACTATCTTGTTACTAAAATATGTAATATATACCCTATGGTATAGACAATGTTTGATATGAAACATACAGTAAGTGCTATGCTTTTTCTTCTGTGAATCTTTCATTTATATCCAAGTATCCTACTATCAGATCTTGCAGTATTACTATATTATTTATCTTTATCAACTCTAATGTCTATTAAAGGATCTTTTATTTTTGTAGTAAAATACTATCTATAATTCTCTTTTGGGTTTTGTGCCCTGTATGTTAAATGTTTTATTTTGTCAGATTCCACTTATTTGTCCAATTTTTTGATCATTTTTTTACATTTAGAAAAATCTGAATAAATTTGAGGATTCAGATTTAATTTCCATTTTTAATTAGGCAAAACTATGTTCTGTATATTGATTTAACCTTATTTAGAAGTCCATTCTATTCATAGTATACGTATGGATTTCAGTATGTACGTTAATTAATTGACAGTGTGAACCCTAGGGTCATGCTCAGTGAACTCCCCTTGAAAATTGAAGCAATAATGGATTATACAATGTAGTGTTAATTGAACAGTGCTGATTATACTTTATTATTACTCTTATTATTACAATTAGTTATTAGTTATATTTTGTTTACAAATAACTTGCATAAGTACAA